>NW_027469679.1:0-79020 GCF_051020765.1 Lasioglossum baleicum
CCGATTCACGCTCTGCTTTAATATTCATACCGTGAATTATGGCGTCTATTGCAAATAAGATTCAGCGTCGTTACTCCTGGAATACCTGGTTTGACTCTCGGAATCATAGGATAGGTGAAGCTATTGCCTTAGCGTTGCGACTCCCAAAGAAGGTGCGACCTTTCTCTAACGGTTTAACTCTCGACTTTTATGTTTATAAATGAAAATGTGCTGTACGACGGCAAAAATGACTACTGATTTGTTTCCGTGAACTACAAGTAATGCACTTGCTACAGCGGTTCATGATCCCTTAAGGTACGGTATTCGGTAAGAAATCGGACTTTATACGAATAGGTAAACTTCTCTGACGGTTTGACTCCATATTTGAATATACATACCGTGAATTAATGTGTATGTTGCAAAACCAATCAGCGGATTTACTCTCGGAAAACTTCGTTTGACTCCCGCAAACACGGGACAGGCGAAGCTATTGACGTGGACGTTCGATTCTCAAAGATGGTGGTAACGCTCTCAATCGGCCTGACCCTCGAACTTTTAATAAGTGCATGAAATTATGGTGCTCGTTACTAAAATGTATACTCGTTCGTACCGCAGAACACGGTGTCATAGTCCCGATACAGTGGGTCCGTCTTTTGAAGGATAATGCATTCTACAAGAAGTTTAACCCTACACGAATAAGTAGTGCTCCAAAACGGCTTGACGGCCTGCTTTAATATTCAAACCGTGAATTATGGAATGTATTGCCCATAGTGATGAGCGGATATACTTCCGGAATACCTGGCTTGCCTCTCCGAAGCACATGATACGTCAAGCTATTGACTTAGCGTCTTGAATCTCAAGGAGTGTGCTAACGAACTCGAATGGTTTGACCATCGACCTTCTAGTTTATACATGAAGTTAAGGTGCCTGTTACAGCAATGAACACTAGCTTCTATCTCTAAACACGAAGCTATCCTCTCGATGAAGCCGATGAATTTCGCGGAAGGTATGGCCTTCGATAAATCGTTCGATCTTATACCAATTGGTAACGCCCTCAAACGGTTTGACGCTGTGCTATAGTATTCAGGCCGCGATTTAATGTCTCTATTGCCAAAACAATTCCGCGGACTTTCTCCCAGAATACCTTGTTTGACTTTCCGAACCACAGGACAGGTGAAACTGTAAACTAAGCCGTTCAACTCTTAGAGAAGGTGGCAACGCTCTCGAACGGTTTTGTCCTCGATCTTTTAATTCATTCGCGAATGTTGCAACCTTCTTTGAGATTCGAACGGGTAAGTCAATAGCTTCACCTCTCATATGATTACGAGAACCAAACCAGGTATTCCGTGAGTAAAGCCGCTGTACACAATTGGCAATAGACACCCTAGTTCACGATATACATATTGGCGTACAGAGTCCAACTGTTGTAGAATGTTACTCATTGGTATGGAGTAAAATATTTTCCGAAGAACCCACCTACCGAGATCCGAATTCGCTGTATCAAGAGTATAACTTCGTGTCCAGAGAAACAAATTTCTTTTACCGACATCTGTGAGAGACGAAGGGCTACTTCAACAGCTTCACCTATTCTGTGATTCCGGGGGTCAAACTAGGTACTCCGGGAGCAAATGTGTATTTCGGTATTCGCAGAAGACACCTTAAATTTTGGTACAAATAGTAATATACAGAATCGTACCATCGTAGAACTGTACCTGGCGGTATATGGTCACACTTTGTACCGCATACCACACCCTCCGGAAGCCTATCCCGCTGCAGAAAGTGTCCTGCTTAATGATCATGGAAACAAATTAGTAGAATATTTAGCAGACGGACACTTTAATTGCATATATCAAGAGGAGTATGGAGGGTCAAATCGTCGGAGAACGTTAACATCTCTTATGAGGGGCGCCTGTATAAGGCCATAGCTTCACCTATCGTGTGATTCCGATAGTCAAACAAGGTACTCCTTGAGTAAAAGCCCTGTACAGTATTTGCAATAAACGCCTTACTTCACGGTATGAATATTAAAGGAGACCGTCATACTGTTGTACAATGTTACATATTCCTATAAAGTCAATCTTTCTTGAGAAGGCCTTACCTTCCGAGAAACTGACCCCATATATTGTGGGTATTACTTCCGCTTCAGCGAAGCAGATAAGTATTCATTTTAGTGTCACGATGCTTAATTTCAAGTATGAATTTGAAGGTCGAGGGTCAAACCGCTCGATAACGTTGCCTCCTTCTATCAGAGTCGAACGACTATGTCAATAGCTTCACCTATCCAGGGATTCGGAGAGCCAAACCAGGTATTCCTGGTCTAATTCGCTGAACATTATTGGCAATAGACAGCTTATTTCACGGTATTAATAATAATGCAGACCATCAAACCGTTGTAGAGCATGACCTATTCGTATAGAGCCATACATTTTACCCAACGCCTTACCGTCCATGAAGCTAACCAGCTCTACAGAGGTGTGGCTTCGTATTCAGACAAGCAAGTTAGTATGAATTTTAGTGGCAGGTACCGCTATTTCATGTATTACCTATTAGATCGAGGGTCAACCCGTTCGAGATCGTAACCACTTTCTTTCAGAGACGAACGGTTAAGTCCATAGTTTGACGTATCCAAATATTCTAAGAGTCAAACCATGTATTTCAGGAGTAAATGTTACTAATTTGCTACCTTGATCACTGAGTAAGAAATTTGCTGCCGCGGTTTGTGCTTCTCGGAAGGTATAGCCCTCGGTAAAATGTTTGTCTATGAATTAAAAGGTAAAGCTCTATAACCGTTGGTCGCTCTACCTTCATATTCGTACAGTGAAATAAGCTGTCTATTGCCAATATTGCCCAGCGGATGTGCTCCCGGAATACCTGGTTTACTTCCGGAATCACAGGATAGGTGAAGCCAGTGGCGCAGCGGTTGGTGTCTAACAGAAGGTGACAACGTTCCGGAGCTGTTTGACGCACGATCTTCTAATACATACATGAAGTTAATGTGCCCGTCACTGAAATTAATAATAATTTCCTTCTCAGAGCCGGAAGATATAGTCTCGATGGTGCCGTTCAGATTCGCGGAAGTAAACGCCTCCGGTAATCGTTTGAATTTGTACAAATCGGTATCGTTCTCTTGAACCCTTGGTTTGACACCCTACTCAAATATTCAAGCCGTGGATTAAGGTGTTTTTTGCTATTACCGTTCAGTAGATTTACTCACTGGATACCCGGCCTGACTGTCGGAATCACTGGATAGGTGAAGCCATTCACATCGCCGATAGTGCCTAAAAGCGGTGGTGTCTTTCGCCAACGGCTTTGTTGTCGATTTTTATATTTATTCATGAAAATGTGGTGCCCGTCTGCGAATATGTCGACTAATTTGTTTCTGCGAACAATAAGCAGGACACTCGACACGGCGCGATCGGTTCTCGGAAGGTAAGGTAATCGGTAGAAATATGACTTTATACTAATTGATATCGTTCTCAAACTGCTTGACGCTCCGTTTTAATACCCAAGCCGTGAATTATGGCGTCGGCTGACCACACTGTTCATTGGATTTACTCGCGGAATACTTGGTTTGGCTCTCGGAATCACAGTATAGATGATGCTATTGACTTAGCCGTTCGTCTCTTACAGAAGGTGTGCAACGTTCTCGAGCGTCTTGACCCTACAACTTCTACTTCATACATGAATTTAATGGTGACGTCACTAAGGTATATACTAACTTGCATCCTTCAACACGATGTTATACTCTCGACACAGCGGATTTGGTTCTCGGAAGGTAAGGCCTTCGTAAAACGTTTGACCCCTATACATATATGTAACGTTCTACAATGGTTTGACATTGCACTTTAATACTCATACCATGAATTTAGGTGTGGATTGCCAATCCTGTTCAGCGCATTTACTCCTGGGATATCTCGCTTCAATTACGAAACCACAGGATAGGTGATGCTATAGTCGTAACTGTGCGTCCCTGAAAGCAGGTGGTAACGATCTCATACAGCTTGTGTCTCAATTTTGCTGTTCATACACGAAAATGTGGTGTCCGTCTGCTCAAATGTCTAATAATTTTATTCCTGTACCACTATGCAAGACACTCACTAGAGCGGGTTATGCTCCTCGGAAAGAAATGGCCTCGGTAAAATTTTCGTCCTTATACCAACTGGTTACGGTCTCAAACGGCTTGGCGAACTTCTTTAATATCAACCAGTGATTTAAGGTGTCCATTACCAATACGGTTCAGAGGATTTATGCCCGGAATACGTGCTTATACTCATGCTATCTCAGGTTGGATGAAGTTATATCGGGTCTTGTAGTTATACACTGCAGCTCGTAGCGGCATTACTGTATGGTTTCAGTAAATTTCTTATCCTTCACTTTGTACCATATGCATTCTGTCACAGTTTACTATGTATTTATAGATACTGCAATTTACTTTTGTTATATTTTCGTTCTTGTTCGATATTTTCAATTTTAATGTAAAAAAAGTGTATGGCTTAGTAAAGTTGCCTTTGAAATTAGTTGAGTGTACGATTATGACATTATCTTGTTAAAAATATTGTTATGTTATATGATTGTCTGTATATGTAACTGCGCTGTCGGAGTGACACAGCTGGAGAGATCCTGTATTTGCGTTCGGTAGATCGGAGCGAAACTAAGGCATGATTTACGTTAACTTCTTTAAGCTTGATGTTGTACCGTGTGCACCTTTCGCAGTTTTCTATTTATTTCTACATGCTGCAGTTTACACGTATGGTATTTCCGATTTTCGACCAAATATCCAATTGTGAATATCAAAAATTGTATTTCCCAGTAAATGTGTAATGGGAATTATGTGAGTGTACGTTTATGACAATATTTTGCTAATCTCTTTGTTGTTTTATATGATTTCCTCTATGCGTACCTACGCATCCGGTGCGTCAAGACAAAAGTGGACTTGTCGTTGTGTTCGGCAGATCGGAGCGGCAATGCTGGCAGGTCTTCGTAAATTTCTTTAATCACGGTATGGTAACGTATGCATTTTGTTTGATATTCTGTTCAATTCTACACATCGTACTTTACTGTTTTGATATTCTCGATTTCTTCCAAAATTCCAATTGATAATTTCAAAAATTGTATTTCTTAGTAAAGTTCTATCTGGAAATAGTTGCGTGTACGACCATGCCAATATTTTGCTATACACATTGTTATTTTATACAGTTGTCTGTATACGTACCTACGGTTCCTGCAAGACACGGCTGGAATGACCTCGTAGTTGTGTTCGGTAGATCGGAGCGATGCTACTGTATGGTCTTCGTGAATTTCTATAACTTGGATGTTATACTGCAGAGACTCTTTTGCAGTCTTCCTTGTAGTTTAACTAACTGTAATTTACTGATATTATATATTCAATGTTTCTCAATACTTTTAATTTTTAGTTTAAAGGATTGTGTTTCATAGTAACAGTGCCTTTGACATTAGATGAGTGTACCGTTATGTCAATATTTTGTTGAACTTGTTATTTTTTTATTCTATGGTCTATATATATATATATATATATACCAACGCTGTTTGAGGGACACGACTGTTGAGGTCTTGCAGTAGCGAACATCAGATCGAAGCGGCTCTACTGGAGGGTCTTTGTTTATTTCTTTATCCATAAGATTGTGCGGTATGCATTCTTTCGCAATTTTCTATTCATTTCTACATACTGCATTTTACTGTTATGATTTTTTCAATTCTTTTCAAAATTCATAAATTTAAATACAAGGACCTCTATTCTTTAGTATACGCGCCTTTTGAATTTGTTGAGATTATGTTTATGACAATATCTTGGTAAGTTTTTGTCATTTTTCACGGTTGTCTGTATACGTACCTTCGGTGCTGTAGCGACACGGCTGAAGTGGTCTTGTAGTTGCGAACGCCAGATCGAAGCGGCATACCGCGTCATCTTCGTAAACCTTTTTAACCACAATATTGTACCGCATGCAATCTTTCGCAAATTTCTATATACTTTTGCATACTGCATTTTACTGTTATGATTTTTCGACTTTTTTCATAATTTCCAATTTTAATTTAAAAAATTGTATTTCATAAGAAATCTCTCGTTGGAATTAGTTAAATGTACGTTCATGATAATAGTTTGTTATATTTTACGTTATTTTCTCATGGTCTGTATACGTAACTGCGATGCCGGAGCGGGACGATTGGCGACGAATTGCAGTTGCGAAGAGCAGATTGGAGCGGCACTACTGGATGGTATTTGTTAATTTCTGTAACCTTGATATAGTACCGAATGCATTTTTTCCCAGTCTTCCATTTATTAATTTTTTTTTTAAACTTTTAATCCTTAGTGTAAAAATTTGTAATTTTCAGTAAAAGTGACTTTGGAATTAGTTTAGTGTGCGTTTGTGACGTCAGTTTATTAATCTTATTGCTATTTTGTAGGATTGCGTGCATAGGTACCTATGTTTCCGGAAGAACACGACTGTAGTGGTATTCTAGTTGTGTACCGCAAATCTGAGCGGCACTGCTAGATGGTCTAGGTTAATTTCTTTAGTCTTGAGATTGTACAGTATGCATGTTTCCTAGCATTCCATTTATTTATGCATACTGTAGTTTATTGTTGTGATATCTTCAATTTTCTTTTTTTAATTTCAAGTTTTGATTACCAAAAATTAAATTTCTTGGTAAAATGGCCGTTGGAATTAGATGAGTGTACATCGATGACTTCATTTCGTTAAACATATTGTTATCTTTTACGATTGTCTGCATACGTACCTACGCGTCCAGGGCGACACTGTTGGCGTGGTCTTGTAGTTTCGTTCAACAGATCAGGGCGACACTATTGGATGGTCCTCGTTAATCTCTTAACCATGACTTTGTGCCGTATGCATTTTATCCCAGCCTTCCATTTATTAACACACAGCGTAATTTAATGTCTTGATATTTACGATTTTTTTCGAAATTTCAATTTTTATTTTAAAAAAATTGTATTTCTTAGTAAAAGCGTTATTGGAAATAGGTGAGTTTAAGCTTATGACAATGCTTTGTTGAGCTTGCTGTTATTTTATATGATTGTGTGTATTCATACCTACGATTGCGGAGCGACAGGTCAGTGGTGGACTTGTAGTTGCGTATGGTACATCGGTGCAAGGCTAATGGATGGTCTACGTTAATTTCCTTAACCGTGAACTTGTACCATATGCAGTTCCTCCCATCTTTGTTGTTTATTTCTTCGCACTGTAATATATTGCTATGATTTCATCGATTTTGTCTGAACTTTTATTTACTAATTTAAAATTGTATTTCTTTTTTTAGAGAGCGCCTTTGGAATTACTTGAGTTTACGTTCATGACCATACCTTGTATAATTTGTTGTTACATTCTGTGAATTTTTCTATATGTACCTACTCTCCCGGAGCGACACGACTGGACTTAACTTGTAGTTGCGTTCACTATATCGGAGCGACACTGCTCTATGGCCTATGTTCATTTTTTTAACCCTGATATTATACCACGTGCATTCTTTCCCTATTTTCAACTTATTTGTACATACAGTAATTTGCTGTTTCGATTCTTTTGATATTTTCAAAATTTCCAATTTCTATTATCATTCATTGTACATTTTATGAATGGTGCCTTTGGAATTTGATGAGTGTACGCTTATGACAATATGTTGTTGAATAGTTAGTTATTATATATGATTGCCTCCGTCTGTACCTACGCTGTCAGAACGACAGCACTGGATTCGTCTTGTGGTTGCGTACGCTATGTCGGAGCGACAACTGATGTATGGCCTACGTTAATTTCTTTAACCTTGATATACTACCGTATGCATTCCTTCGTATTCTTCCATTTATATAAATATATATATATATATATACTTTGTAATTTCCTGTTCTAATAATTACGAATTTTTCCAAATTCTCAATTTTTAATATCAATCAATGTATATTTTATGAAAAGTGTCTTCGGAATCAGTTGAGTGTACGATTATGTCATCAGTTTTCTATATTTGCTGTTATTTTAAACGATTTTGCGTTTACATACCTACGCTTCCGGGGAGACACGGGTGGAGTTCTCTTGCAGTTTGCTTTCGGAATATCGGAGCGACAGTGCTGTATAGGCTCTGATAAATTCTTTGACCTTGATATTGTACCGCGTGCATTATTTCTCTGTATTCTGTTTATACCTACATACTGTAATTTACTGTTATGGTACCTCCAGTTCTTTACAAAATTTTCAATACATGGTTTGAAAAATTGTATTTATCAGTGAAACTGTCTTTGGTATTAGTCGAGTGTAGGTTTATGCCAATATTATGATGAAACTTATTCTTATTTTACATAATTGTCCTTATACGTACATACGCCTCCGGGGCGACGCGCCTGTCATGGTGTTGGAGGTGCATTCGGCAAATCGGACCGACACTACAGCATTATCGTCGTTAATTCCTCTAACCTTGATATTGTGCCGAATGCATTCTTACGATATTCACTACTCATTAGTACATTCTGTGATCTACTGTTATGATATTTCCGGTTTCATTCAATCCCTTCAATTTTTAATTTCAGAAATTGTAGATTTCAGGACAATTGAAAATATCACAGTAGTAACTTTCAGTATGCACAAATAAATCAAAACCTGGGAAAAATTCTTACTGTACAATATCAAGGTTAAAAACATTATCGTAGTCCATCCAGTAGTGTCGCTTTGATCTGCCGTACGCAACTACAAGACCTCGCCAGGCGTGTTGTTCCGTCTGCGTGGACATATATACGGCCAACAGTGTAAAACTACGATAGGTTTAGAATAATATCTCGTCAAACGTACACTCAACAAATTCCATAGACACTTTTTCTATGAAATACAGTTTTTGAAATTAAACACTAGAAGATATGAAACAAATCGAAAATATCTTAAAAGTAAATTGCAGTATGTAGTAATAAATAAAATCCAGCCAATCAGTGCGCACGCTACATTGATAAGGACAAAGGAGAAACAAGGGCCATACGCTATTGTCGCTTCCGATCTGCCTATGCAACTACAACGCATCCACATTCGTGTTGCACCGGCAGCGTAGGTACGTGTCCAGGCAATCAAATAATACTCCAAACGAACTGTCCTAAATAATGTCATAAACGTACACTCAATTAATTCCAAAGACATCTTTGCTATGAAGAAATTTGTGAATTAAAAATTAGAAACTATGAGTAAAACGGAACATATCAAAACAGTAAATTGCAGTACGTATAAATAACTGGAGGACTGCGAAACAATGCATACGGTTTAGTGTCATGGATAGACGTATTACCGAAAATCAGGCAGTAGTGTCGCACCGGTATGTCGAACGAAACTGCAAGATATCACCATTCCTGACCCTGCGGAAAGGCTGGTACGTATACAGGCAATCATATGAAATAACAATCATTTTATCAGATTATTGTCGTAAACTTACACACAACTTCTTCCAAACACACTTTTGCTAACAAATAAAAATTTTGCGTATTAAAAATTGAAATTGTCACAGTAATCTACCGCTTATATAAATAGATAGGACAATGGGGGAAATTCATACGGTACAAAGGAAGGATAAAGAAATTAACAAAGTCCATGCAATAGTGTCGCTCCAATCTACCGAACCCGACTGCAAGACAACTCCAGTCGTGTCGCTCGGGAAGCGTAGGTACGTATACAGGCAGTGATATAAAATGGCACTGTGGTTTGCAACATATTGTCATGAAAGTGAACTCCTCTAATTCAGACGGCACATTTCCTGAAATAATACAATTTTTAAAATAAAACTTGCAAGTTTCGACAAAAATGGAGAATATCATAACAGTAAATTACAGTGTTTGTAAATAAATAGAAAACTGCGACGGAATGCGTGCGGTACAATATTATGGTTAAAGGAATTAATGATGACCATGAAATATGTCATATCTTACGTACGCAACGACAAGACATCTCCAGTGGATCGGCTGCGCAGTTTGGTATAGTGACAAGCGTATAAAATAACGAATAGGTTTCACAAAATATTGTCATAATTGTGCAGTCAACTAATTGCAAGGACTCTTTTTCTATGAAACACAATTTTCTACATAAGAAGCTGAAGATTTAAAAAAAGAAAAAAAATTAAATATCATAACATCAAATTACAGAATGCTGAAATAAATAAGAAATTACAAAAGATTGCATGCGATATAAAATCGTGGTTAATGGAATAAACAAATACCATCCAGTATTGACGCCCCAAACTGCCGTACGGAACTACAAGACCATTCTAGTCGTGTAGATCTGGCAGCGTAGGTACGTATACAGATAATCATATAAAATAATAGAGAATTAAACATGATATTGTCATAAACCTAAACTCACCTACCTCAAATGAAACATTTACTAAGAAATACAGTTTTCTAAAACAAAATTGAAAACTTTGAAAAACATGGAAAATATCATAAATGTGAACTACATCATGAAGGGATAAATTGAAGAATGCGAATGGTTGCATACGGTACAGTATCATGGATAGATAAATTATCGAAAATAATGCAGTAGTGTCGCACCGATATGCCGAATGAAACAGCAAAACCACACTATTTGTGACGCTCAGGAAGCATATATACATATATAGAGAATCATACACAATAACAGTTAGTTAAGCAAAATAATGTCATAAACGTGCACTGAACTAGTTCCAAAGACACTTGTATTCAGAAATATATTTTTAAACTAACAATAGAACTATAGAACTAACAATTTCGAAAATAATTATAATGACCATAACAGTAAACTGCAGTATTGTATATAAATATAAAAATGAGAAAGAATTTCTTGCGGATCATAATCATATCCTATGAAATTAACGTAATCCGTACAGTAGTCTTGCTCGATCTGCCGTACGATCATTCACTGTTCGAATATTATAGCAGGAGGTCAAGCGATTGTAGAACTTTACCCATTCGTATACAATCTAACATTTCACCGTAGGCCATTCTTTCCAAGAGGCAAGCCCGCTATATTGAGGGCATTACATCGTGTTCCGAGAAGCAAAATAGTAGACATTTTAGTGACGGGCACCTTAATTTCGTGTATGCATTATCAGATCGGAACTTAGACTGATCATGAACATAACCGACCCTTTTGAGACTGGAGCGGCTAAGTAAATAGCTTCACATATCCTGAAATTCCGAAAGTCAAACCAGATATTCCGGGATCCTATCCGCTGCAAAGTATCGGTAATGGACGCCTTAACTGGCGGTCTGTATATTAAAGTAGAGCGTAAAACCGTTTGTGAACGTTACCAATTTTTATACATTCAAATGTTTTTCCGACGGCGGAAACTTCCGCGTTCCTCGCCCGCTTCATCGAGAGTATAACATCGTGTTTAAAGGACCAAGTTATTACACACTCGCGTGACGTGGGCCATAATTTCACTCTGAGTAATAAGATTATGGGTCAAACCATTCGAGACAGATACCACGTTCTTTGAGATTGAAACGGTTACGTCAGTAGCTTCATACACACTGTGGTTTAGAAAGTCAATGGAGATATTCCGGGAGAAAATGCGCTGTCCAGCATTGGCGATAGATACCTTAATTCGAGGATTGAATATTGAAATATATCGTTACACTGTGTGAGAACGTAACAATTGATATAAAGTCAAACATTTTACACAATGCCTTACCGTCCAAGAAGATAACCAGCCGTATCGAGAGTCCAGCTTCATGTTTAGTGAAACAAAATAGTATACAATTTAGTGACGGCACCTTAAATTCATTTAAGAATTAGAATATCGAGATTCAAAGCCTTGGAGAACGTTACCCCCTTCTGTTAGAGACGAACTGCTAAGGCAATAGCTTCACCTATTCTATACTTCGCAGTGGCAACGCCGGTATTCCGAGAGTACATCCGCTGAAGGGTATTGGCCATTCACACCTTAATTCACGGTATCAATATTAAGGTACTGGTTCGATCCGCCGGAGAACATTATTAATTAACATAAGGAAATACTTTTTACCCAATACCTTGCCATCCGAAATCCTATTCCGTTGTAGAGAGTGTCAAGCTTAGTGTTCACGGAAACAAATGAGTAGACTTTTCAGCAGACGGACACCTCAGTGCCACGTATGAATAGCAAAATCGAGAGTCAAACTGATCGAGAAAGTTAGCATCTTTATTATAGAGCCGTACGGCTTTGTCAATAGCTTCTCCTACCTTGTAATGCCGAGAGTCAGACCAGGAATTGGCAGAGCCTGTGGGCAGTATAGTATAGTCAATAGACACATTAATTCAATGAATGAATAGTAATGTACAGAGTCAAAACGTTGTAGAACGGTACCTACTGGTATGGAGTCAACCTTTTTACTGATTACCTATCATTTCTAGAACGTATCCCGCTTTATCAAGAGTAATTCTTCGTGTTCAGACACGCAAATGAGAATACATATTAGTGACGTGCATATTAATGTCATGCATGAAATGGAAGGTCAAGGGTCTGAGTGTTCGAGAGCGTTACCACCTTCTGTGAGAATCGAGCGGCTAAGACACTAGCTTCACCCGTCCGGTGATTCCGAGAGTCAAACCAGGTACTCCGTGAGTCTATCCGATGCACAGTATTGGTAATTGATACCATAAATCACAATTCGTATATTATCGTTGTTCGTAAAACTGTTGTACAACATTACCTATTCGTATAGAATCAAACATTCTTCCGAAGGAAGAGATCCAATTGAGAGATCCACAACTAAGTCAATGGCTACACCTATCCAATGATTCCGATAGTCAAATCAGGTATACCGGCAGTCAATCCGCTGTACAGTATTGGCAATAGGCACCCCAATACACGGTTTGAATGTTAACGTACGCCGTCAATCCGTAGTATCATTACCTCTTGGTGTAGTGTAAAACTTCATACAGAATGCCTTGCCCTCCGAAAAACAAACCCGCAGTATGGAGAGAATGAGACCCTGTTCAGTGGGATGAATTAGTGTACATTTTGCTGGCCGCTACCTTAATTTCATTTATGAATCAGATGCACGAGTGTCAAACCGTGCGAGAATGTTATCACCTTCTCCGTGATTCAAACGGCTAAGTCACTAGCTTCATACATCCTGCGGTTCAGAGACTCAAACGACATATTCCGGGAGTAATTGCGCAATACAGAATTGGCAATAGATCCCTTACTTCACGGTTTGAATACTAATATAGAGCGTCAAAACGTTTCAGAACGTTACCAGTTTCTATAAAGTCAAATCATTTACCGAATGGCTTACCCAACCGAGAAGCTAACCCGCCCTATCGAGAGAAGCTAGGTGTTTAGGGATACACATTAGTAAACCTTTTAGTGACGGGGACCCTAATTTCATTACGAATAAGAAGATCGAGGGTAATATCGCGCCAGATCGTTACAACTTTCTGTTTGAGACGAACTGCAAAATCAATAGCTTCACCTATTCCAAGATTCCAAGAGACAAGCTATGTATTCCTGGATTAGATCCGCTGGATCAGTATTAGCCTTACACACCCTATTGCACGGTGTAAATATTAAAGTACAGATTCAAACCGTTGTAAGACGTTAGGTTTTGGTATAGAGTCAAACATTTCACACACGGCTTTAACTTCGTGAAGCTCTCCCGCTGTATCGAGAGTAAAACTTCGTGTACGGAGAAGCAAGTTAGCATGGATTTTAGTGACGGGCATCCAAATTTTAAGTATGTACTATGGAGGTCCTGGTTCAAATCATTCGAGAACATTTCCACCTCCCTTGAGCGTGGAACGGCCAAGTTAATACCTTCACTTATCCAGGAATTCAGATAGGCAAACCAGGTACTCTGGGAGTAAATGCCCTATACATTATTCGAAATAAACACATTAATTCAGGGATTGAATATTAAGCAGGACGTCAAGGCGCTGTAGGACGGTACCAATTGGTGTAGAGTCCAACTTTTTACAGAAACCTTACGTCCCGTCAATCCATCCCGCCGTATAGGGAGTATAATTTCGTGCTCAGGAAACACATTCGTATACATTTTAGAGATGGGCATCATAATTTCGTGCTTGAATTAGAATATAGAGTGTTAAGTAGTTCCAGAACGATACCACCTTCTAGGACGTTCGAACGGCTAAGTCCATTGCACCACATATCCTGTGGGTCGGAGTGTCAACCCAGGTACTCCACGAGTAAGTGCGCTGAACAGTATTTGCAATAAACACATCAATCCGCGGTATGTATATTCATGTAGGGAGTCAAACCCACGGCGAACATTACCAATTTTTATAAAGTCCTTCCCTTTCCGCTTACCTTACCTTGCGTGAACCGCACCCGCTGTATCGAGTGTGTAACTCCGTGCTGAGAGAAACATATTCTTATACATTTTAATGACGTGCAACTTATTTACATATACGAATAGTAAAACCATGAATAAAGCCTTTCGAGATAATTGTCACGTAAGTTAACAGCTTCGCCTATCCGGTGATCCCAAGAGTCAAACCGGGTAATCCGCGTCTAATCCTGCTGTCCAGTGTTGCCATTAGATACGCAATTTTACAGTTTGAATATTAAAGATCTGAGTCAAAGTGTTCAAGAACGTTACCTATTGCTCTATAGTCAGACTTTTTACAGTACGCCGTATTTTCCGAGAAGCTCTCACGCTGTATCGGGATTTCATCTTCGTGTTACGAGAAACGAATTAATATGCATTCTAGTCACGGGCATAATAATTTCATATATGAATGAGAATATCGGGCGCCAAACTATTCGCGAAGGTTACCATCCACCTTGTGAGTCGAACGGTTAGGTCAACAGTTTCAGCTATCCTGTGATTCCGTGTGTAAAACCAGGTATTCCGGGAGTAAATCCGCTGATCAGTATTGGCAATAGGCACCCAAATTCTCGGCATGAGCATTACATTAGGGAGTCAAATCATCGGAGAACGTTAACAATTGTTATAAAGACTTTTCACAGAATACGTTACCTCCCGAGAGCGTATCCCGCTGTACCGAGAGTAAAACTCGTGATCTGCGATGCGAATTAGTATGCATTATAGTGAAGGGCACATTAATTTGATGTATGAATTAGAAGGTCTATGGTCAAATCGTTCGAGATATTGACCGCCCTGTCTTAGAGTCCACGGCTAATTCAATACCTTCTCCTATCCTTTGATTTCGAGAGTCAAACCAGTCATTCCGGGGGTAAACCCAGTGAAGAGTTTTGGCAATGGACACCTTAATTCGCGGTATGAATAATAAAGTAGGGTGTCAAATCGTGGATGAACGGTACGTACTGGTTTAGAATCAAAGTTTATACCTAAAGCCTTGCCTTCGGAGAAGCTAACCCGCTGTATCTAGAGTATATCTGCGTGTTCCGCGAAGCAAATTATTATACATTTGTGTGACGATTACCTTAATTTCATGAATCCGTTAGAAGATTGAGGTCAAACCAAGCGAGAACGTTACATCCTTGATTGAGAATAGAATGGCTAAGTCAATAACTACACTTTTTCTGAGATTACGAAAGCCAAAGCATGTATTCACATCAGTTGAACGGTATTGCCAATAGTCGTCTTAATTCACGGTTTTAATTTTAAAGTAGAACGTCAATCCGGTTGAGAATGCAACCACTTTGCATAAAGTTAAACGTTTTACTGGGTACCTTACCCTCCGAAAGTCTAACGCGCTGAACCGAGGGTATGTCTTGGAGTTCTGAGGGGCAAATAAGTAGTCAATTTGGTGACGGGCACCATAATTTCATATATGATTTAGAAGAGCGTGTGTCAAAGCGTTCGCAATCGTTGCCATACTCTTTCAGATTTGAACGGCAATGCCAATAGCGCCTATTCTTAGATTCTGAGAGTCAAACTAGGAATGCCGGGAGTAAATCTCCTGAGCCGTATTGGTAATCGACACAATGATTCACGGTGTGAACATTAAAGTACACAGTCCAAGCTTTGTAGAACGTTACCTATTGGTTTAATGACAAAAGTTCAACGATGGAATTTCCTTCCGAGAAGATCACCACCTGTATCCACAATAAAACTTTGAGTATACGAAGAAAATTAGTCTACATTTCAGCGACGAGCACCTTAATTTCATGAACGATTTCGAAGATCGATTATCAAACCGTTCGAGAACGTTACAACCGTCTGTGAGAGACGGACTGCTATGTCTATTGCTTCACCTGCCCTGTGATGCCTAGAGTCAAATCAAGTAATCCGATTGCAAATCCGCTCCACAGTATCGCCAATAGACACCTTAATGCACGGATTGGATACCAAAGTCGAGCTTCAAACAGTTCAGGAGTATTGCTAATTGGCATAAAGTCAACACATTACCGAAGGCCTTACGTTCTGCGAACCTCACCTACTTCATCGAGATTTTAACTTCGTGTTCACTGAAAAAAAATTCGTATTCATTTCAGTCAAGGCACGAAATCTTTATGTGCAGTAGAAGATCGATGGCCAATCCGTTAGAGAACGTTACCACCCTCATTGATAGTCGAACGGATTAGTCAATAGCTCCAACTATCCTGAGATTCCGAGAGTCAAACCAGGTATTCCGGGAGTAAATCCGCCGAACAGTATAGGTAATAAACACCTTGATTCACTGCTTCAATATTATAATAGAGCGTCAAACCTATTGAGAACGATACCACCCTCTATGAGAGTCATACGGATAAGTCAAGTGCATCACCTATCCAGTGACTCGGGGAGTCAAACCAGGTATTCCTGGAGTAAATACGCTGCACAGTATTGCCAATAGACACCATAATTCGCGGACTGAATATTAAAATACAGCGTCACACCGTGTGAGAAAGGTACTAATTCCTATAAAGTCAAACGTTTTTCAGAATGTCTAACCGTCCGAGTAGCTAATCCGCCGTATCGGGAGTATTGCTACGTGATTAGGAACTCACATTAGCATAAAATTTAGTGACGTCAAATTAAATTCATGTATGAATTAGTAGACCGAGGGTCAAGCCGTTCGAGAATATTGCCATCTTTTCACGTATCCTGCGATTTCAAGAGTCAAACCAGGCATTCTAGGAGCAAATCCGCTGAAAATTATTGGCAGCAAACACGGTTTGTATATCAAAGCAGAGCGTGATACGGTTTGTGAACGGTACCAGTAGATTTAAGGCCAAACGTTTTATCAATTACCATTCCCAACGGGAAGCTATCCCGCTTCAGTGAGTGTGTTGCTTTGAGCAAACGGAAACAGATAAGTAAACATTGTAGTGACTGCCACCTTAATTCCATGTATGATGAGAATATATAGAGGCAATCCGTTCCATCACGTAACCACCTCCGTTGAAAATGGATCACATAGGACAATAGTTTTTACCTGTACTTGTGATTCTGAGAGCGCACACCAGGTATATCAGGAGTAAATCCGCTGTATACTATTGGCGGTGGACACCATAATTTGCGGCTTGAATGCTTAATTAGAGCGTCAATCCATTTGAGAACGATACCAGATGGTATAAAGTCAAACGTTTTACCTAAGGTCTAACCCTCGTGACATAATACGCTGCTTCGACGGTATAAATTCATGATCAGAGATACAAATTAGTGTACATGTTAGTGACGGGCACACTATTTTCATTTGCGAAATTGAAGATCGTGTGTCAAATCATTCGAGATCGTTACCACCTTCTTTTAGATTCGAACGTCTGTGTCAATAGCTTCACCCATAGTTGTGATTCCAAGCATCAAGCTAGGTATACCAGAGTAAATCAGCTGAGAAACATTGGGGATAGATACATTAATTCACAACATGAATATTATCATAGAGTGTTAAACCGTCCGTGAACATTACAGGTAGGTATCAAGTCATTCTTTTTACAGATTACCTTACCTTCCGAGGAAGTAATTGGCATCAGCGTGTGTGTTGCTTCGTGTTCAGTGAAACAAATTAGTATTCATAATAGTGTCGGGAACATTAATTTCGTGTACGAATGAGAGGATCGCGCGGCAAACCGTTCCTGAATGTTACCAACTTCATAGAGGATCGCACTTGAATGGCAATAGCTTCACATATCCTGCGATTCCGTGAGAAAGACCTGGTGTCGCACGAGTGCATCCGCTGAATAGTTATGGCATTGGATACCATAATTCACAGTTTGTATATCAAAGTCAGGTGTCAAGCCGTTTGATGCCGTTACCGTATGCTATAGGGTGCCACATTTACCGAAGTCCTCACCTTAATAGAAACGTATACCGCTCTATCGATAGTATATCTACGTGACCAGAGAACCTCATTCAAATACATTTTGATGTCTGGAACCTTAATTTCATGTATGAATTAGAAGATCGAGAGTCAAATCGCTCGAGAACGTTACCACCTTCTGTAAGTGACCAAGGGCTGAGCCAACAGCTTCACCCATCCTGCGATTCCAAGAATCAAACCAGGCATTCCGGGAGTCAATCCGCTGAACACTATTGGTAACACACGCCCGAATTCACGGTCTGCTTACTAAAATAGAGCGTCAAACCGTTTGAGAATGTTACCAATTGCTATAAAGTTAAACGCTTCGCCGAAGATCATCCCATGCGAACAAATAACGCGCTGAATTGAGAGCATCACTTCGTGTTCAGAGAAAGAAGATAATATCCATTTCACTGACGGGCGCCTTAATTTCATGTATGAATTAGAATATCGATGGTCAAACCGGTCGAGAACGTTACTATCCTCTTTGAGAGTCCGGACGGCTAGATCAGCAGCTTCACCTATCCTGCGATTCCGAAGGAAAAACCAGGTATACCGGAAGTATGTCTGCAGTACAATATTGGCAATAGACACCTTAATTTGCGCTATGAATAGTAATGTAGGGATTCGAACCATCGTATAACGGTACCTACATATATATGGCCAAACATAACCCGCTCCAGCAAGTGTCCTGCTTAGTGTCCAAGGAAACAAATTAGTAGTCTCCTTAGAAGACGGACACCTTATATACATGTACCAATAGGAAGATGGAGGGTCACATCGTCCGAGAACGTTGCCACCTCCTTTGAGAGTCGCACAGCAAATCCAATAGATTCACCTATCCAGTTATTCCGAGAGTCAAACCATGTATTGCGAGAGTAAATACGTTGAACAGTTTTGGCAATAGACACCTCAATTCGCGGAATGAATAATGAAGTGGGGAGTCAAACCGTCCAAGAAAGTTACGGACAGTAATTGAGTAAAACCTTTAACGAAGGACTTAAATATCGAGAAGCTAACGCGCTGTGTCGAGAGGACGTCGTCGTGTTCAGAGAAGCAATTTATTATACGTTTCAGTGACGGGTTACTTAATTTCATTTATGAATTAGAAGATCGACAGTCAAACCGTTAGAGATCGAAATCACCTTCTTTGCCAGTGGAACGGCTATGTCAATATCTCCGCGTATCTTAATCGGAGAATCAAATCAGGTATTCTGGGAGTAAATGCGCTGAACAGTATTGGCAGTAGACATCGTAACGCACGGTATGATTACTAATGTAGTGCGTCAATCCATCTGCGACCGATACAAATTGGTTTAAAGTCAAAAGTTTAACAGGAAACCTCACCCACCAATGCCTATCTTGCTGTATTGTGAGTATAGCGTCGTGTTTAGAGGAACTAACTTGTTTAAAGGTCAGTGACGGGCACCTCAATTTCGTGTATAAAAGAAGATCGACTGTCATGACCTCTGATAACGTTACCACCTCTTTTGAGCGTTGCACAGCTAAGTCAATATCTTCATCTAAAATTTGATTCTGCGAGTTAAACAAAGTATTCCGGAGAAACTCTGCAAAGCATTCTTGGCATTAGACACCTCATTTTAGGGCTTGAATATTAAAGTCGGTCGGTAACGTATTTGAGATCGTTAGCAATTTGTGTCGGGTCAAACCTTTTGTCGAAAGCCCTTACTTGCGGCGAATATAAGCCGCTGTATCGAAAGTATAACATCGTGTTCGCCAAAGTAAATTAGTATGCATTTTAGTGACGGGCACCATAGTTTCTCATATGAATTACAAACATCGGGGCCAAAACGTTCGAGAACGTTGCCACCGTCAATGAGAGTCGAACGTCTAAATCAGTAGCGTCACATATCCCGTGATTACGAGAGTAAAACAAGGTATTCCAGTATAATATTCGTTGAACAGTGTTGACAATAGGAACAGTAATTCATTGCATGGATATTAAAATTGAGCGTCATACCTTTCGAGTACGATACCAACTGGTATAATGTCAAACCTCTTATCAAATAACTTATCGACCTAGAACGAACACCGAACTAGCGAGTATATTGCTTAGTGCTCACGGAAACAAAATTGTAGTCATTATAGCTGTCGGAGACCTTATCTTCTCGTCTAAATAGCAAAATCGAGAGTCAAACTACTCTAGAACGTTACCACATTATTTCGGATTCGAACGGCTAAGATAATATCTTCATGTGTTCTAGGATCCCGAGAAACAAAATAGGTACTCCGGGTGTAAGTGTCCCGTACTGTATTTACAATAAACACCTTAATTCTCGGAGTAAATATTAAAGCAGACCGACAAACCGTTTTGGAGCGTTACCTACTTGTATATAGTTAAACCTTTTACCGAAAGCCGTACCTGCCGAGAATGTAAACATCCGTACGGAGATTAAAAATTTGTGTTCAGAGAAACACATCAGTATACATTTTAATGATGGGCTCCATAATTTCATGTATTATTTATAAGATCGAGGATCAAACCGTTCGTGAACGTTACCACCTCCTTTGAGAGACGAACGGCTAAGTCCATAGCTTGCCGTTATCCAATATTCGAAGAGGAAAATCATTTATTCCCGGAGTATATGTTACTAATTTGCTACCTTGAACACCGAGCAAGGCACTTGCTTCAGAGGATTGGGCTCCTCGGAAGGTATGGCCTTCGGTAAATAGTTTGACTCCAAACTAAAAGATGAAGCTCTATAACCCTCTGACGCTCTACTTTCATAATCGTAGCGTGTAATAAGCTGTCCATGGCCAATATTGTCAATATGTACCTGGTTTGACTTTCGGAATCACAAGATAGGTAAAGCTATTGGCATGGCTGTTCGACTCTCACAGAATGTAATAACGTTCTCGAGAGGTTTGGCACACGATCTACTAAGTCATATTTGAAATTAAGTTACTCGTCACTAAAATTTAGACTATTTTGCTTCTCTGACACACGAAGTAATACTCCCGACACAGCGGTATACGTTCTCGGAAGATAATGCTTTCGGTAAAAAGTGTGGCACTATACTATCAGGTAAGGGTCTACGACTGCTTGAAACTGTTCTTTAATCTTTATACAGTAAATTGGGTTGTCCATGGCAAACACAGTTCAGCGGACTTACTGCCGGAATACCTAGCTTGATTCTCGGAATCGGCGAGTTGAAGCTATCGATTTAGCGACAGTCAAAGGTGGTCGACATGTTCCGAAAGGTTTGACTCTCAATCTTGAAATTCATACATGAAAATATGGTGCCCGTCTGCTGAAATGTCTCCTAATTTGCATCCGTGAACATTAGGCAAGGCACTTCGTCCAACAGATTAGGTTCTCGGAAGATAACGTTTTCGGCTAAAAGAATGACATTATAGCAATTGGTAATGCTCTCCGACGATTTGCTTCCCTACTTTAATACGCGTGGCGTGTATTACGGTCTCTATTGCCAATACCATTCAGAGGATTTACCCCAGGAATACCTTGTTTGACTCTAGGAATCACATGATAGGTGAAGCTATTGGCTTAGGTGCGCGATTTTAAAAGAAGGTGATAATTTTCTCTAGCGGTTTGCCACTCCATCCTTCTATTCATACATGAAAATAAGTTATCCGCCTGCTAAAATGTCTACTAATTGCATTCTGTCAAAACTAGGCAAGACAATCGCGGGTTTTCAGATGGAAAGGTGTTGGGTAAGATTAATGAATTATACTAATTGGTTATGCTCTCTTAAGGCTTGACTCTCTACTTTAATTTCGTACCCTGAATTAACGAGTGTATTGCCAATACTCTTCTGCGGACGTACTCCCGGAATACCTGGTTTTGACTCTCGTAATCTCAGGATGAGTGAAGGAAGCTATTGCCTTAGATGTCCGACTTACAACGAATATTGGATCATTCTCCGACGGTTTGACTCTCTACCATAATATTAATACCGTGAATTAAGGTCTCTGCGGCGAATACTGTTCAGCGGGTTTACTGAAGGAATGACTGGTTTGACTATCGGAATGACAGGATACGTGAAGCTATTGACTCAGACGTTCGACTCTAAAAGAAGCTGGTAACGATCTCGAACTATTTGACAACCGACCTTTTAGTTCTTACATGAAATTGAGGCGTCCTTCTACTAAAATGTCCACTAATTTGGTTTACTGAACACGAAGTTGTATCCACGATACAAGCGGGTCAGTTTCTCGAATGGTAGGGAATCGGGGAAGGAATATGACTTTATACCAATGCTTAACGTTTTCAAACAGTTTGACTCTTTTGTTAAATACTCGTATCTTGAATTAAAGATTCTATTGTCAATACTGTGCAGGGGATTTACTGCTGGAATGCCAGGCATGACTCCCGTAACTGGATAGGATAGGCTATTGACTTTGCTTCGGCCGACAAAGAAGGTCGTAATGTTTTCAAAGTGTTTGACACTCGATCATCTATTTCATAAGTGATATTCCGGTGCCAGACACTAAAATGTACACTGATATGTTCCTCTGAACACGAGATTATACTCTCAAAACGGCAGGTTATCTTCTCCGAAGGTAAATCTATTGGTAAAGTGTCGGAGTCTATACCAATAAGTAACGTCCTATAACAGATTGGCGATCTGCTTCAATATTCAAACGTTAACTAAGGTGTCTATGGCCAATAATCTTCACCGGCCTCCACCCGGAATACTAGGTGTGACTGTCAGTATCGCTGATGCTTGCGACCGTAAGTGGAGGGGGTATGCTTGGTAGTGGCATACTTTGACGGTGCAGGGGAAACGGCCACGGCCGCCTGCTGGGGCCGAGCGCAAAGTTGGCGGCTCCGCCACTTCGTGGTGGAAACGGGCTGGCCGGAAACGAGTTTCCCTGGAGTAGTGCGGCCCCGGGGTCTCGGCTAAGTGAGCTGCCGACCCGTATGGGCAGGTGCAATTTGTCCACGATCCGATGATGATTGCAATACCTAACGGATCGGAGTTGATTGATATCTATGTGAAGGAAGGCACATGAGATTAGTTGGCAGGGTTTTTTCAAGTCCCGCCGTTTGCTCAGGTAGTGGTGGACTTGATGGTAGCCAATACCATCTGGACGCGCAAGCCGGTATGCGAGTAAGCTCGAGGTACGGTGACGGACGTTTCGGCGGGCCACGATATATGCGCAACAATACTTGACAGCATCGATGGATGGGTGAAGCCATTGACATAGATGTGCTATTCTCAAGTAAGATGGTAACGTTCTTCAACGGTCTGACTCTCGATCGTCCAAATCATACACGAAGCTAAGGGGCCCGTCACTTTAATGATTACTAATTCCTTTCTCCGAACACCACCTTATACTCCCGATGAGGCCGGTGAGGATCACTCAAGGTACGGACTTCGGTAAAACTTTTGACTATATGCAAATTTGTAACTCTCTCAATCGGACTGACTATCTACTTTAATTTTCATACCGTGAACTAGGGTGTCTATTGCCAAAACTGTTCAGGGGATTTACTCCAGTAATACCTGGTTTAACTCACGGAATCACAGGATACGTGAATCTATTGACTTTGCACATCGACTCGATTAGACGGTGGTATCGTTGGCTAACGACATTGACCCTCGATCTTCTATATAATACATGAAATTATAGTGCTTGTTACTAAAATTTAGAATAATTTGTTTCCCTGTAATCGGAGTTATGCTCTCGATGCAGCGAGTCAGTTTCGCGTATGGCAAGGTCTTCGGAACAAAGTATGAACTTATACCACCTAGTAACGTTCGCAAGCGGTTTCACGCTTAACTTTGATATTCAATCCTTCAAATAAGGTATCTAGGGCCAAAACTGTTCGCGGAATTAAACCCGGCATACCTGGTTTGTCTTTCGGAATCACACGATTAGTGAGGCTATTGACTTGGACCATCGACTCTCAAGGAAGGTGGTACCGTTTACGAATGACCTGACTCCGATTTTGCAATTCATATATGGAAATAAGGTGTGCTTCTGCTAAAGTGACTACTAATTTGATTCCAAGTACACTAATCAAGGCACTGGCGACAGCGGTTTAGGTTTCGGTCGGGTAAGGACATCGGGTTTGAGTTCATACCAATATGTGACGCCCTGCAGCGGATTGACTAGGCACTATGCTATTTGAACCGTGAGTTAAGGTATCTAATGCGAATACTGTATAATGGATTTACTTCCGGATTAATTGGTATCGCTCTCGTAATCACAAGATATGTGCGCTCTCGTAATCACAAGATATGTGAAGCTGTTGAGTAAGCCATTCGACTCTCAAGGAAGGTGGTTATATTCTCGAACGGCTTGACAATGGATCTTCTGATCCATAGAGAAAAATAAGTTGCCCTTATCAAAAATTTATACTATCTTGTTATTTTGACCACGAAGTCACACTCTCGAAACAGCGGCTTTGCTTCTCGAAAGGTAAGGCCTTCGATAAAAAGTTTGACTCTGCACCAATAAGTATCAATCAACAACGGCTTGACTGTGAACTGTAATATTTAATCCGTGAGTAAGGGTGTCTATTGCCAATACTGAACCGCGGATTTACTCCTGGAACACCTGGTTTGACTCGCGGAATTACAGGATAGGTGGGGCTATTGACTTATCCATTCGACTGTCATGGAGGCTTGTAACGTTATCAAACGGTTTGATCAGCGATCTTCTAAATCATGCATGAAGTTAACGTGTCTATCCCTGAAATCGATACTAATTTCGTTCCCTGACAACGAAGATATACTCCAGATACAGCGCGTTATTTTTTCGGAGAGAATGGTCTTCGGTAATGCGTTTGACTTTGTATCAAGTTGTAAGGTTCCCAAACGGTTCTACTCCCTATTTTAATATCCACACCATGAATTAAGGTGTCTGTTACGAGTAGCGTTCAACAGATTTACTCCCGGAATACCTGATATTACTCTGGCAATCGCAGGATGGGGTCAGCTATTGTCATAGCCGTTCGACTCTCACAGAAAGCGGTAAATATCTCGAACGGTTTGACCTTCGGTCTTCTCATTTATACATGAAGTTAAGGTGCCTGTCATTGAAATGAACGCCAATTTCTTCCTCTGAACACGAAATTATATTCTCGACACAGCGGGCTAGTCTTTCGGAGGGTAATGTCTTCGGAAAGACTTTTGACTTCATAGCAATTGGTAACGATCTCAAAAGGTTTGAGGCTCCGCTTTACTATCCAAACCGTGAATTAAGGCGTCTATTTTCAATACTGTTGAGCGGATATACTCCAGGAATACCTGGTTTGACTGTCACAATCACTGGATAGGTGAAGCTACAGACTTTGTCGTTCGTATCTCACAGAAGGTGGTGCGAATCACGAACGATTTTGCTCTCGATATTGATATTTACACACAAACCTGTGTTGCTCGTCCGTTAAAGTATCTACTAATTTGTTTTCCTGCACATTAAGCAGGATACTCGCGACATCGGGTTAGGTTCCCGGAAGGTATGATATTCGGTAAAAGGTATGACTCTATGCGCACTGGTATCGTTTCCACGCAGTGTGACGCTCTATTTTAATATTCTCACCGCGAATTAGGAAATCTATTCCCAATAATGTTTAGCGTATTTACTCCCTGATCATCTCGTTTGACTCTCAGAATTACCGGATGGGTGAAGCGATTGACTTGGCCATTCGTCTCACGCAGATGGTTTCAACATTCTGTAGCGGTTTTACCCTCGACCATCTATACCATGCATGATGTTAAGGTGCCCGTCACAGATATGAATACTATCTCACTTCTCTGAACACGAAGTTACACTCTTGAAACGGCAAGTTATTTTCACCGAAAATAAGTCCATCGGTGAAGTGTTTGACTTTATACAAATTGGCTACTCTCTGAAACAGGTTGACGCTCTACTTTAATATTCAAACCGTGAAGTAACGTGTAAATTGCCAAGACGATTCAGCGGATTTACTCCCGGATTACCTGGTTTGCCTCTCGGAATCGCAGGATCGTGTTAAGCTATTCACATCGCTATTCGTCCCTCGCAGAACGTGCCCACGTTCCCGAGCAGTTGGACTCTGTTCCTTAATATTCATACCGTGAGTTAAGATTCAATGATACCGTTTGGAAGCAAGTCAAACCCTTTACCGATGGCTTTATCGTCCAAGAATCTGACCCGCCGTTTCCAGAGTATAGCTACGTGTTTAGGGAATCACATTATTGTACATTATAATGTTGAGCACCATAACGTCATGAATGAATTAAAGGGTCGAAGATCAAACCGTTCGAGAATGTTGCCACCTACTGTGTGAGACGGTCGCCTAAGTCAATAGCTTCACCTATCCAGTGATTCGGAGAGTCAAACCGAGTGTTCCTGGATAAAATCGGCTGAGGGGTATTGGCAATAGACTCCGTGATTAACGGCATGTATATTAAGGTTGAGAGTCAAACAGTCCCAGATCATTACCAATTGGTATAAAGTCATTATTTTTAACGTATACATTACATTCCGAGAACGCAAGCCGCCGTAGCGATTGTCTTGCTTTGAGATCATGGGAACGAACTAGCAGTATTAGTAATAGACAACTTAATTCACGGTTTGAATATTAAATATAGAGCGTGTTTGAGAACTGTTTGAGAACGTTACCAATATCTATAGAGTCAAAAGTTTTACCGAAACCTTACCCTCCGAAAAGATAATTCGCTTTATCGATAGTATAACATCGCGTCCAGAGAAAGAAATTAGAGTCCATTTCAGTGACAGACACCTCAAATTGATGAATGAAATGAAAATCAGGGGTTGAACCTTTCGAGATCGGCACCACATTCCTTAAAATCGAACGGATAAGATAATAGTTTCACCCATAATGTGATTCCGAAAGTCAGAGCAGGTATTCCGGGAGAAAATGCCCTGTACATTATTGGAAATAACCACATTAATGTAGGGACTGAATATAAAAGCTAGACGTCAAACCGCTGTAGGGCGATACATATTGGTGTAGAGTCAAACTATTTATAGAAACCATACCTCCAGTGTAACAGTCCCGCTGTATCGAGAGTATAATTTCGTGTTCAGGGAAAGAAATTAGTATTCCAGAGACCAGAAACTTAATTTCATGCATGAAATAAAATATCGACTGTCAAACAGCTCGAGCACATTACCACCTTCTGTGAGAGACGATCGGCAGAATCAATAGCTTCAACCATCCTGAGATTCGGAGAGACAAATTAGGTACTCTGGGGATACTTCCGCTGAAGGGATTTGGCAAGAGACACGTTAACTCACAGTTTTATTATTACGGTATAGCGTCAAACCGTTTGAGAGTGTTACCAATTGGTATAAAGTCAATCTTCTTGCTGAAGGCCTTATATTCCGCGATCCACAGCGCCATCATCGATAGCACAAGATCGTGTTCAGAGATGGAAATTAGTATTCATTTCAATGACGGGTTCCTTATCTTCACGTATGAATTAGAATATTGGGGCTTAAGCCGCTGGAGAACATGGCCACCTTCTGCCAGAGAGGAACGTCTAAGTCATTAGCTGCACGTATCCAGTGATTGTGAGAGTCAAACGAGATATACCGAAAGTAAATGCGCTGTACAGTAATGGCAATAGGGACCTTACTTCACAGTTTGAACATAAAAGTAGAGAGACAAACAGAGATCATTACCAATTGGTATGAGATCATTCGTATTACGGAAGTCCTTGCCATTCGGGATGCTAACCCGCTGTACCGATAGCATAACTCCCTCTTTAGAGGCATATAATGTTATACATTTCAGTGGCGGCACTTTAATTTTATGTATGAACTAGATGATAGAACGTCAAACATTTCGAGAACGTTACCACCCATTTCGAGATTTGAACGGCTAAACCAATAGTTTCACCTATCCTGTGATTGCAAGGCGTAAACCCGGCAATACGGGAGTAAATCGGCTGAACAGGATTGGCAACAAACACCTTAATTCACTGTTCGAATACTAAAGAAGAGCATAGAACCGTTGCAGAACTTTACCGATTTGCATACAGGCGAAATGTTTACCGAAGGCTTTACCTTCCGTGCAAATATTCTGCCGTATCGAGAGCATTACTTCGTGATCATGGAAGCAAATTATTATACACATTATTGACGGGCACCTCAATTTCACGTATGAGTTAGAGGATCTAGTGTCAAACAGTTCGGGAACGTTACCACCTCCTCTCAGAGTCGAGCGGCTAAGTCAATACCTTAACCTGTCCTGTGATTCAGAGAAACAAACCAGGTACTCCGGGATTGAATCCGCTGAACAGTATTGGCAATAGATACATTTATTCTCGGATTGAATATTGAAGTATGGCGTCAATCTGATTGTCAACGTTACCAATTGGTATAAAGTCAAACGTTTTACCGAAGGCCTTACCTTCCGCGAAACTCACCGGCGTTACATAGAGATTAAGTTCGTGTGCACAGAAAAAAATTAGTTCTCGTATCAGAGATTGGCAACTTATTAGAAGATCGAGGGTTAACCGTTCGAGAACGTCAGCACCATCTGTGAGAGTCAAACGGATAAATCAATAGCTTCACATATCCTATGATTCCGAGGTCAAACCAGGTATTCCGGGTGCAAATCCACTGAACGGTTTTGGCACAAGACTGCAGAGAGTCAATAATTTTGGGAATGTTGCCAATTGATATAAAGTCACACGTTTTACCGATGGCCTTACCTTCCAGAAACCTCACGGGCTTCATCGTGAGAATAAGTTCGTGTTATGAGAATGAAATTAGTATTCATTTCAGTGGCGGGCATCCTAGCTTGATGTATTAATGAGAACTCCGATGCTGAAGCCGTTCGAGAACGTTACAAATTTCTGTAAGGGACGAACGGCTAAGTTAAACACCTCTACCTATTCTGAGCACACGAGACTGATACCGGGTATTCATGGAGGAGCCCTCTGAATAGTATTTGGCAATAGACAGCAGATTTCACGTTATCAATATTAATGTTGAGGGTCAAACGTTTGTACAGCTTTTCCTATTCGTATGGCGTCAAACTTTTTACCGAAGGCCGTACCTTCCGTGAAAATAACCCGCTGTATTGGGAGTATAACTTCGTGTCCGGAGATGCAAACTAGTAAATGTTTTAGTGATGGGCCCCATAGTTTCATGTATGAATTACAAAATCGTGGGCCAAGCCAATCGCTAACGTTACCACGGTCTTTGGGAGTCGCACAGCTATGCCAATAGCGTCACCTATCCTGTGATTCCGAGAGTCAAACCAGGTACTCCTTGAGTGAATATACAGGAAGTTAGTGGCAATAGACACCTTATTGCACGATATAAATATTAAAGCAGATCGTCATACTGTTGTAGAACGTTACATATGGCGACACAGTCAAACATTTTGCCGAAGACCCCACCTGCCCAGATGCTAATTGGCCGTACCGCGAGTATAGCTGCGTTTTCTGAGGGACGGATTAGTATACATATTAGTGACTAGCACCTTAATTTCTTGTATTAATTAGATGATCGAGTGGCAAACATTTCCAGAACTTTTCCAGCATCATTGACAGTCGCACTGCTAAGTTAACAGCTTCCCCTATCACGTGATTCCGAGAATCAAGCCTGGTACTCCAGGAGTAAGTCATCTGTACAGCGTTTGCAGTAAACTTGCTCAATCAAATGGTATGAATATTAAGCTAGACAGTCAATCCGTCGGTGAACATTTCTAATTTGTATATGGTCAATCTTCTTACTGAAGGTCCTGATGTCCGAGAACCTACCCCGCTGTATCGAGAGTATAACTTCGTATCTCGAGAAGCAAATTAGTTTTCATTTTAGTGACGAGAAACTTAATTTCATATATGAATTGGAAGGTCGATGTGTCAAACCGCACGAGAACGTTACAACCTTCTTTGTGAGACGAAGTGCTACGTCGATAGCTTCACCTATCCTGCTATACTGATATTGAAACCAGGTATTCCGGGAGTCAATCTGGTATACACTATGGGCGGGGGACACTATAATTCAAGGTTAGAAGTACATAACTTAGCCTTTGTAGAACTTTACCGATTGGTATTACGTCGCTCCCTATTTAAATACCTTGAATTCCGAGATCCAATCCTGCTGTAGAGAGTGTCCTGCTTAATGTTACCCGAAACAAATTGGTAGACATTTCAGGGGACGGAAATCACATCTTTGTGTATAAATATCAACATCGACAGTCAAGGCGGTCGAGAACGTTACCACCTTCTTTGGGATTCGTACGGCTAAGTAATTAGCTTCACATATCCTGTGCTTCCGAATGTCACACCAGATATTGCGGGTGTAAATGTGCTGTACTGTATTGGAAATAGACACCTTAATTCACGGTATATATATTAAGGCACATTCTCGAACCGCCGGAGAACATTATCAACTAAAATAAAGTAATACTTTTTACACATCACCTTACCTTCCGAGAACCCAACTCGCTGTAGCGAGTGCCTAGCTTTGTGTTCGCTGAAGCAAATGAGTAGACACATCAGAAGATGGACGCCTCAGTTTCATGTATGAATAACAAAATCGAGAGTCAAACTCCTCGACAACGTTTGCATCATTTTTTAGTGTCGTACTGCTAAGTCAATAGCTTCACCTACCCTGTTATTCCAAGAGACAGTCCAAGAATTCCGCGAGTCTATCTGCAATATTGCATTGGCAATGGACACCTTAATTCACAGTTTGAATTCTAAAGTGCAGAGTCCAACCGTTGTAGAACGTTACCTTCTGGTACAGAGTCGAAATTTGTATTGAATACCTAATCTTACGAAAAGCTATCCCGCTGTATCGAGAGCATAACTTAGTGCTCAGAGAAGCAATGTAGTATGCGACATAGACACGAGCGCCTTAATTTCATGTATGAAATGGAAGATCGAGGGTCAAAACCGTTCCAGAACGTTACCACCTTGTTTGTGAATCATACGGCTAAGTCAATAGCTGCACCAATCGGATGATTCCGACCGTCAATTGAGGTATTTCTGGAGTAAGTCTCATGTGCAGTATTGGTATCAGACACTTTAATTTTCGGCTTGAATAGTAAAGTCGAGCGTCAAGCCATTGTACAACATTCCCTTAATGTGTAGGGTCAAACTTCTTACAGATTGCCGTACCAAAAACTAACCCGCTGCATGGGCAGTATAACACCGCGTTCGGAGATACAAGTTAGTATAATTTTTAGTAACGGGCACCTTAATTTCATGTATGAATTAGAAGATCTTGTGTCAAATCATTCGACAACGTTACCGCCATGCTTGAGAGTCGAACGCCCGAGTCAATAGCTTCAGCTGTCCGGTGATTCCACAGAGTCAATCCTGGTATTCCAGGAGTAAATCCGCGTTGCAGTATTGGCAGTGGACACCTTAATTGATGCCACGAATATTACGGTGGAGAGTCTAACCGTTGGTGAACATTACAGGTTGCATAAGTTCATTCCTTTTATAGAATACATTTCATTCCGAGATCTTAACCGGCAGCAGGGAGTGTCATGCTTCGTCTTCAGTGAAACAAATTAGTATTAAAATTAGTCGTACGTGATCCTTAATTTCATGTATGATTGAGAAGATCGCGAGGCAAACCGTTCCAGAACGTTACCACCTTCTTTTCGATTCGTACATGTATGACAATAGCCTCACCTTTCCTGCGATTCCGAAAGCAATAACAGGTATCTCAGAAGTACATTCGATGAACGCTGTTGGCATTGGATACCATAATTCACAGTTTTAATATCAGAGTAGAGCGTCAAGCTGTTTGAGATCGATACCAATTGGTACAACGTCATACGCTTTACCGGATACTTGCCTCTTCCGAGAACATAACCTGCCGTATCGTGTGTATAACTTCGGGTTCAGCGAAACAAATTAGTCGAGATCGCCACGACCTTCGTTGAGAGTCGCACAGCTACGTCAATTGCATGACCTATCCTGTGATTCCGAAAGTCAAACCGGGTAATCTGGGAGTATATCCGCTGAGGCGTATTGTCAATAGACACCTTAATTCACGGTATGAATATTAAAGCAGGCCTTCAAGCTGTTGTGGACAATTACCCATTGATGTAGATTCCAACATTTTACAGAAAGCGTTACCTTCCGAGAACCCAACCCTCCGTATCGAAAGTACATCTTCGTGATCAGAGAAACACATTAGTATACATTTTAGTGACGGTTATCTTCTTTTAATGTATACATTAGAAGATCGAGGGCAAACATTTCCAGAACATTACACCCCTCTTTGAGATTCGAACTGCACAGTCAATAGCTTCACCTACCCTTTGATTCTGAGCTCAGACCAGATATTCCTGGAGCAAATACGCTGAACAGTATTGGTTATAGTAACATTAAATCCGGGTATGAATGTCATAGTAGAGCGTCAATTCAGCTAATAACGATACCAATTAGTACAAAGTCAAACGTTTTACAAAAGTCCGTACCCTTCGATAGCCTATACCGCTGTATAGATGGTATTACGTTATGTTCAGAGAATCAAATTTGTATACACTTGAGTGCGGCGCAACTTAATTTCATGCAAGAAATAGAATGTCGAGGGTCAAACCTTTCCAGAATGTTATCGCCTTCTATGATAATCGAACAGCTAAGTCAATAGATTCACATATCCAGAGAAGCAGTTTAGTATACATTTCAGTGACAGGCACCGTTTCTTCGTGTATTGCTTAGAAGTTCAAGCGTCAAATCTCGTGAGAACGTTACCACCTTCTGTAAGAGTCAAACGGACAAGACTACAGCTTCACGTGTCCGGTGCTATCGAGAATCAAACGAGGGATACCAAGAGTTAATCCGCTATCCAGTATTAGCAATACACGTAATTCACAGTATCAATACTGACGTAAACGGTCAAACAGTTGTAGATCGGCACCTATTCGGATAGAGTCAAACATTTTGCAGAAGACCTTACCTTCCGAGTACCACACCCGCTGCATCGAGAGTATAACATAGGGCTCAGGGAAACAAATTATTATTCCTTTCATTGTCGGGCACCATAACTGCATGTACGAATTAGGAGATCGAGGGTCAAGGGGTTGCAGAGCTTTATCACGTTCGTTGAAATTCGAACGGCTAAGACAGCAGCTTCTGCTATCCTGTGATTCCTGAAGTTAATTAAGGGATTCGGGTGGTAAATCCGCTGAGAGCATTGACATTACACAGCTTAAATGGCTGCTTGATATTAAAGTAGTTCGTCAAACCGTTCGATAGCGTTACCAATTGGTATAAAGTCAAATGTCTTACCGACGGCCTTTCCTTCCACGAACTTCACCCGCTTCGCGAGAGTATAAATTGGTGTTCCGACATAGATCTTTGCGAGTCAAACGGCTAAGTCAATATGTTCGCCTATCCTGTCACTCCGAGAGTCAGCAGGGGAAAACCGAGAGTAAGCGCGCAGAAGAGTATTGGCAATAGACACCGCAATGTGCGGTTCGAATATGAATATACAGAGTCCACCCGATGTAGAACGACGCCAATTGGTATAGGGTCAGACATTTCACCGAAGGCCTACCCTCCGAGATCTTCACACGTTGCATCGAAAGTATATCTTTGCGATGAGAGAAAAAAATTAGTACATATCCTCGTGTCGCGCACCATAATTTCATGTATGATTTCGATGATCTAGGGTTAAACCGTTCGCGTACGTTACAACCTTCCTTGACAGCCGAACAACTATACCAATAGGTTCACGTATCCTATGATTCCGAAAGTCAAACCAGGGAATCCGGGTGTTCATCCGCTGAAGTGTATTGACATTAGGCACCTTAATTCTCGCTTTGAATGTTATAGTTGAGCGTCAAACCGTTTGAGAGCGATACCACTGGTATACAGTCAAACGCATTACTGAAGACCCTACACTCCGAAAGCCTAACCCGCGATATCAAGGGTATGACATCGTAATCGCAGGAAAAAGTTTGCAAACATTTTAGTGACGGGCACCTTAATTTCATGGATGTATTCGAAGGTCGAGTGTCAAACCAATCGAGAACGTTACCAAACTCTTTATAAGTCGAACGAATTATTCAATAGCTCCAAAAAACCTGTGATTCCGACGGTCAAACCAGCTATACCGGGATTATATCCACTGAAGCGTATTGACAATATGCACCGTAATTCCGGGTATGAATATCAGAGTACTGAGTCAAACCGTTGATGATCGTTACGTAATAGAATAGCGTCAAACATTTTACCGACGGTCGTCCCATCCGAGAAACTAACCCGCTGTATCGAGAGTATTACTTTGTGTCCAGAGAAGAAAATTGGTAACGATTTTAGATACGTGCTCTATAATTTCATGTTTGAATTATAAAATCTTGGCCAAACTAATCGATAACGTTACCACCGTCTTTGAGAGTCGCGCAGCTAAGCCAGTAGCATCACCTATCCTGTGATTCCGAGAACCGCTTTGAGTATGCTACCAGTTGCTATAAAGTCATTCATATTAACCTATACCTTACATTCCGAGAAATGAAGTCGCCGTAGCGACTGTTTTGCGTCACGTTCACAGGAACTAAGTAGTTGACACGTTAGCAGACGTACACCATATTTTTCGTAGGAGTAGGAATATCAGGGGTCAAACCGTTCGAGAACGTTTCCACCTTCTGTGAGGGACGAGCGGCTATGTCTACAGATTCACCTATCCAGTGATTCGGAGAATCAAACCAGGTATTCCTGGAGTAACTCAGCTAAACAGTATTGCCAATAGACACCTTAATTCACGGTTTCAATACTGAAAGTGTGTGTCAAACCGTTTGAGAACGTTACCACACTCTATGAGAGTCGTATGGGTAAGTCAATATCTTCACCTATCCAGTGATTCGGAAAGCAAAACCAAGTATTACAGGTGCAACTTCGCTGAACAGTTCTGCCAATAGACATCATAATACGCGGACTGAAGATTAAAATAGAGCGTCACACCTAGTGAGAACGTTACTAATTTCTATAAAGTTGAACGTTTTACTGAATACCTTACTTTTCGACAAGCTATCCTGCCGTAAAGAGAGTATAGCAACGTGTTTAGGGAAACACATTGCCATACAATTTTGGTCCGGCACCATAAATTCATGCATAAATTAGACGATCGCGGGTCAAGCCGCTCGTGATCGATTCCACCTTCTTTGTGAGTTGCACGGCTGACCCAATAGCTTCTCCCATCCTGTGATTCCGAGACTGAAGCTTGTTATTCCTGGAGTAAGTCCCCTAAACAGTATTGGCAGTAGAAACATTAATTCATGGTATGAATATTACAGCAGAAGGGCAATCCATCGGAGAATATTACCAATTGCTATGTAATCATTCTTTCTGCCGAATACATTACATTCCTAGAACCAACCCCTCTGCAGAAAGTGTCATGCTTTGTGCTCAGGGAACCAATTTGGTTGAAACTTTAGCAGACGGTCGCCTTATTTTCATGTGTGAATAGAATAATCGAGAGTCAAACATTTCGAGATAGATCCCACCTTCTTTAAGAGTCGAACGGTTAAGTCAATAACTTCACATATCCTGCTATTGCGAAGTCAAACCAGATATTCGGGGAGTCCATCCGTTTTGTCAATATTGGCAATAGACACCGTAGTTCACGGTTAGAATATTAAAGTACAGTGTCAAACATTTGTAGTTACATATTTGATTGATGTCAAGAGATTTACAGAAAACCTTTCCCTCCGATAGCTAAACCCGATGTATATAGAGCATTACTTCGTATTCAGAGATAGAAATTAAAATACAATGCTGTGAATGGCACTGTAATTTCATGCATGAATGAGAAGATTGAGGGTCCAACCGTCCGAGATCGTTACAACCTTCTTCTAGAGTGGAACTGCTTGTCAATAACTTCACCTATCCTGTGAGTCCGAGAAACAAACCAGGTAACTCGAGAGTAAGACCGCTGCAGAGTATTGGCCAATGAAAGCTTATTTCACGGTTTCAGTATTAATTTAGAGCGTCATAGCGCTTTAGAACGTTGACAATTGGGATAAAGTCAAACACTTTACCGATCGCCTGACCATGGGAGAAGCTGACCGGCCGATTCGAAAGTATAACATCGTGTTCAGAGAAATATATGAGTCTTCGTTTATGTGTCGATCGCCTTAATTTCATGTATGAATAAAAAGATCGAGGGTCAAACCGAACGAGGACGTTACCACCATCTTCGTGAGAAGGCACATATAAAACAATAGCTTCACCCATCCAGTGGTTCGGAGAGTCACACTAAGTATATCAGCAGTATATCCGCTGAAGAGCATTGACATTGTACAACTTAATTCTCGGTATTGATGTTAAAGTACAGACTCAATCCATTTGAAAACGGTAACGTTCTACAGTAGGACGTACATTCCGCGAACCTCGCCCGCTTCATCGAGAGTATAAGTTCGTATCCAGAGAAAGAAATTTGTATTCATTTCACAGACGGGAGCCTTAATTTCATGTATAAATTAGATGATGGAGTGTCAAACCGTTCAAGAACGGTACCACCATCTATGAGAGGCGGACGGCTATGTTAATAGCTTCATCTATCCTGTGATTCGGAGAGGCAAATCCGGTATTCCTGTAGTAAATCGGCTGAACTGTATGGGTAAATGACACCTTAATTCGCACTATAAATAAGAAAGTCCACAGACGAACCGTGGGAGATAAATAATAATTCATATGAAGTCAATATTTTTACCGAATACCTTATCTTCCGAAATACAAACAGGCTGTAGCATGTACATTGCTTAATGTTCACGGAAACAAATTAATAGGCATGTTAGCAGACGAGCACCACATTGTCAAGTATAAAAATAATCGAGAGTCACGCCGATAGGGAATGGTACCACCTTCTTTGTGAATCGAAACGCTAAGACAACAGATGTACCGAACCTGTGATTCCGAGAGTCACACGAGGTATTCCAGGAGCGAATCCGCAGAATAGTATTGGCATTAGACACCTTAATACACGGTATAAATATTAAAAATGGTGGTCAATCCGTCGAAGAACATTACCAATAGGTATGGAGTCACTCTTTTTACCGAATACATAACCATGTATGAACCTAACGCGCTGTAGCGAGTGCCATGCTCAGTGCTCTCGAAAACAAATAGGTAAATATTATAGCACAAGTACACCTTATTTTCAAATATGAATCAGTAGATCGAGTGTCAAACGGATCCAGACCGCGACCACCTTCATTGAGATTCGAACGGGTAAGTCACTTGCTTCATATATAGTGTGACTCCGCAAGTCAAACGAGATCATCTGGGAGTAAATGCGCTGCACAGCATTGGCAAGAGTCACCTTAGTTCACGGTGTGCGTACTAAAGTGGTGCGTCACACCGTTTGAGGGCATTATCAACTGGTATAACATCATACACTTTACCACATGCCTTACCTTCCGTGAAACTATCAAGCTGTTTCGAGAGTATAACTTCGTGATCAGATATACACATTTTATTTTTTGTACACATTATAGTACACATTTTGGTGGCGGGTATCTTATCTTCATATATGAATTAGAAGAGCGGTGTGTCAAACCGTTCATGAACGTTAACACCTCCTTTGAGTATATAACGGCTACGTCAATAGCTTTATCTGTCCTATGATTCCGACAGTCAAATGAGGTATACCGGGAATAAATCTGATGAACAGTATTGGCATTAGACACCCCGTCCGCGGTATTAATATTAATGTAGGGGGTCATACCGTCGGAGAACATTACTAAATCCGATAGATCCATGCCTTTTTTAAATACCATGCCTTCCAATATCCAATCCTGCTGTTGCGGGTGTCCTGCTTTATGTAAGCAGAAACAGATTAGTATGCCTTTTAGGGGACGGATACCACATGCTTGTGATCAAATATCAACATCGATAGTCAAAGCGTTCGAGATCGTTACTACATTCCTTGGGAGACGCACAACTAAGTCAATAGCTCCACCTATGCTGTGATTCGGAGAATCAAACCAGGTATTCCTGAAGCAAATCCGCAGGACGGTATTGGCAAGAAACACCTCAACTCACTATATGAATAATAAATTACAGCGTCAGACCACTTGTGAACGTTACCAATTAATATTACGCCATATTTCTATCCAGACACATTTCCGTCCCAAAACCGAACCCGCTGTAACGAATGTCATGCTTAGTGCTCTCGGAAGCAAATTAGGAGACATTTTAGGAGACCGACGACATCCTTTGCATGTATGAATTAGAGGATCGAGTGTCTAACCGTTCGATAGCGTTATCAGATTCTTCGAGAGTCTCACAGCTAAGACAGAAGTTTCACTTGTTCTATGATTCGGAGAGCCAAACCAGGTATTCCTGGAGTAAATCCGCTGATGAGTATTGGCAATTGACACCTCAATTCACGGTTTGAATACTAAAGTAGAGCCTCAAACCGTTTCAGAATGTTAAAACCCTCTTTGAGATTCGAACGGATAAGCCAATTGGTTCACCTAGCCAGTGATACTAAGAGTCAAGCCAGGTACTCCTGGATTTAAGGCGAACCGTTAAGTCAATAGTTTCACGTACCCCGTGATTCCGAGAATGAAGCAGGTATTCGGGGAGATAATCCGCTGAATAGATTTGGCAATAGACACCATCGATCTCGGTTTGAATAGTAAAATTCAGCGTCAAATCGTTTGTGTACGTTATCAGTTGTTATAAAGTGAAACGTTTTACCAAATGCATTGCGGTCCGAGAAGCTAACCCGCCGTATATAACGTATAGATTCGTGCTTATGGAATCACATTGGTAAACATTTTAGTGCCGAGTTTCTTCATTCAATGCATGACTGAGAAAATCGAGGTTGAGACCGTTCAAGAACGTTACCACCTTCTTTAGCAGTCGAGCGGCAGAGTTAACAGATTCACCTGTCCTGTGATTCCGAAATTCCAACCAGGTCCTCTTGAAGTAATTGCACAGATCGGTATGCGAAAATGTCACCTTAATTCACGGTTTGGGTAGAAATGTTGAGCGGCAAAGCGTTTGAGAACGTTACCAATTGGTATAGCTTCATACACCTTACCGGACGCCTTACATTCCGAGAACATAACCTGCCTTATCGTGGGGGCATCATCGTGTTCAGAGAAACATGATGGTATACATTTTAATGACGGGCACCTTATTAACATATATGAGTCGAAAAATCATGAGAAAAACCGTTCAAGAACGTTACAACCTTCTTCATGATCGAACAGCTAATTTCACAGCTTCACTTATCCTGCTATTCCAAGAGTCAGACCATGTAGTCCGCGTCTGACACCGGTGAACAGTATTGGCATTAGACACGCATTTTAATGGTATAAATAATAAAGATCACAGTCAAACCTTTTAGAACATTCCCATATGCTGTTTAGTCAAACCCTTTACCGAAGGCCTTACTATCCTTGATGCTAACCCGCTGTTTCGCGATTATATCTTCGTGTTTAGGGAAGCAAACTAGTATACATTTCAGTGACTGTTACATTAATTTCATGCAGAAATTAGAAGATCGAGGGACAAACAGTACTAAAACGAAACCACCCTGTTTGATAGTCGAGCGGATAGGTCAATATCTCCACCTATCCTGTGATACCGAGGGTCAAGCCTGCTAGTCTGAGAGTAACATCGCTGAAGAGGATTGGCAATAGGTACCTTAATTCGCGGAGGGAATATTAAAATACAGCGTCACACCGTGTGAGACCGTTATCAATTGCTATAAAGTCAAACGTATCACACAATGCCTTACCGTCCGAGAAGCTAGCCGGCCGTATCGGGAGTATAGCTACCTGTTTAGAGAAATACATTAGTTTAGCGACAGCACCTTACCTTCATGTATGAATAAGGACATAGAAAGTTATACCGTTCGACATCGTTACCATCTTAATGGTGAGTCGCATAGCTAAGGCAATAGCTTCACCTGCCCTGTGATCCCGAGAGTCAACCAAGTCATTACTGGAGCAAGTCCGCTGAATTATACTTGCAAATTGCACCATAATTCACGGTGTGCGTATTGAAGTAGAGAATCAAATTGTCACAGACCATAATCAATTGATATAGAGTCACTCTTTTTACCAAAGTCCTTGCCGTCGCAGGATATAACTCGCTGCATCGAGATAATAATTTCGATTCGAAGGAAACAATTTAGTTTTCATTTTAGGGACGTACACCTTAATTTCGTGTACCAATTAGAAGAGCGAACGTCAAACCGATCCACAACGTTACCACATTCTTCGAGAACTGAACCTCTAGATCAATAGCAACAACTCTCCTGTGATTCCGATGATCAAAGAAGGTATTCCGGGAGCCAATGCACATAACACCAGTGACGGCGGACACCTTAATTCACGGTATGAATATTAAAGCCGAAGGTCAATCCGTCGGAGAACATTACCAATTGGTATAGAGTTATTCTTCTTACCGAATGCATTACCTTCCTAGATCCTAATCCGCTGTAGCTATTGTCATTCTTAGTGCTCACGGAAACAAATTAGTAGACATTAAAGCCGAGGCACAACATATAATCACATATGAATTAGACGATCGATGGTCAAACCGCTCGAGAACGATACCAACCTCTTCGAGAAACGAACGGCTAATTTAATAGTTTGACCTATTCCAAGATACCAAGAGTCAGACCGTGTTCTCCGGGAGTAAATGCACTGAACAGTATTGACATATACACTTTAATTCATGAGTTGATTAATCACTTATGGAGTCAGATCGATGCGGAAAGTTACCTATTCGTTTAAAGTCATTCTTCCTACCGAATAACTTACCTTGAGAGAAATAAACCCGCTGACCCTGTGGCTCAGTTATCGTTCACGGAAACAAATTAGTGAACGTTATAGCAGATGCACACCTTATTTTCATGTAAGATCAGAATTATCGAGATTCAAACCGATTGAGAATGTTATCGCCTTCTTTGAGTGTCGAACTGATAAGTCTAAATCTTCACCTATCCTGGGATGCCGAGAGTGAAACCAGGCATTCTAGGAGTACATCCGCTGTACATTATTGGCAACATACACCAAACTTCTCGACATGAGCATTAAAGTAGGGAGCCATATCATCGGCGAAAAAACTGATTGTTATAAAGTCCTTCTTCTTATAGACTATGTTACCATCCGAGAACGTATCCCTCTGGTTCTAGAGTATTACTTCGTGTTCCAAGAAGCATATTTGTATTCATTTTAGTGATGGGCGACGTTATTCCATATATGAATAAGAAGAGCGATAGTCAAAGCCTTCGAGAACGGTACCACCGTTTATGAGGGTCGATCCGCTCCGTCAACAGTTTCACCTACGCTGTGATTCCGAAAGTTAAAGCGTGTAAACTGGTAGTAAATCCGCTAAAGGGTGTTGTCAGTAAATACCTTAATTCGCATTATGAATATTATAGAATACCGTCGCGACGTTGTAGACAATTACCCATTGATGTAGATTCAAACTTCTGACAGAAAGAGTTATCTTCCGACAACCTAACCTGCCGTATCGAGGATATAACTTCGTGATCAGAGAAACACAATAGTATACATTTTAGTGACCGCCACATTAATTTCATGAATGTAATAGAATATCGATGGCAATGAGTTCGAGAATATTACGCACATATTTGGGATTCGAACGGCAAAGTCAAAAGAATCACCAACCCTGTGATTCTGAGCGTCAGAAAAGGCGTTCCTGGTGTCAATCCGCTGAAAAGTTTTGGCAATAGTCACCATAACTCCCGGCTTGAATGTTAAAGTCGAGCGTCAAAAAGTCTATGATCGATACCAATTAGTATAAAGTCAAACGTTTTACTGAAGTCCATAACTTCACAAAGCCTAACCCTCTGTATCGAGCGTATTACGTAGTGCCTAGAGAATCAAATTAGTATACATTTTAGTGACAGGTACCGTAATTTGATGTATGAATAAGCAAATCGAAAGTTACACCGTTGGACAACGTTATCACCTTCATAGAGAGACGAATCGCTTAGGCAATATATTCCCAACCGTCCAGTGATGCCGAAAGTCAAACGAGCCATTACAGGAGTAAATCCGCTGAATTATATAGACAATGGACACCATAATTCTAGGCGTGAACATTAAAGTAGAGAGACATATTGACGGCTATTATTGTCAAATGGTATACAGTCACTCTTTTCATCGATGACCTTACATTCCGAGAATATAACCTGCCGAATCGAGAATACAACTTCGAGATTAAAGATACAAATTAGTAGATATTTTTCTGACGAGCACCTCAGTTTCGTGCATGACATTGATGATCGACTTTCAAACCGATCGAGAACATTACCAGCATCCTTTGGAGTAGAACGGCTAAGTCAAATGCTTCACGCATCCTGTGGTTCCGGGCAATAAATGATAAATAATGAAGCAGACCGTCATACCGTTGTTGAACCTAATGCTATTGAGTCAAGCTCCATCCCGAAGTGTTATGGAGCCGGTCACAATAATGTCTACTAGTTTGTATTGCTGAACACGAAGTTATACCCTCGATACAGCGGATTATGTTCTTGGAATGTCATATATCCGGTAAAGAGTATGACGTTAAGCCAATTGGTACCGTTCTCAAACGGTTTTATGCTTTACTTTAATATTCATACATTGAATTAAGCAGTTCATTGCCAATACACTTCAGCAGACTGACTCCTGAAGTACCAGGTTTGAGCTTCGGAATCACGGGAAATGTGAAGTTATTGCCTTGGCCATTCGTCTCTCACTGAAGGTGGTAACGATCTCGAACACCTTGACCCACAGTTTTGATATTTATACAAAAACATGTGGTGTCCGTCCTCTAAACTGTCTACCAATTAGTTTACGTGCACATTAAGTAGGACACTAACTACAGCGGGATAGTAACGTACGGCCATCGCTAAAACGTTTGACTTTACAAGAATTCTTAACGCTTTCAAAAGGCTTTATGCTCTACTGTAATATTTGAACCGGGAATTAAGGTGTCCATTGCCAAAAGTCTTCAGCGTAGTTTCTGCCGGAATACCTAGGTTGGCACTCCCAATCTCTGTGCAGGTGGCGCTATTGACGTAGCCATTCGTCTCTCATAGAAGATGGTAACGTTCTCGAACGGTTTGGCCATTGATCATCCATTTAAGGGTCTCGTCACTAAAATGTATACTAAATTACATCTCTGAACTCAAAGATAGCCTCTCTATACAGCTGCTTAGGGTCACAGAAGGTAAGTTATTCGGTAAAATGCATGACTTTATAACATTTGGTGATGTTGTCCGGTGGCTTGCCTCTCTACCCTAATATCCCAACTGTGAAATAATGTGTCCATGGCCAATACTTTTCAGCGAATTCACTCCCAGATTAACTTGTGTGGCTCTCGGAATCACAGGATACGTGAAGATATTGCCATAGCTATGCGACTAGCAAAAAAGGTGGGAACGATGCTGAAATGTTATACTCTCTATTTTCATATTCAAACCAGAAATTAGGGTGCATGTCACTTAAACGTAAACTAATTTGTTTCTGTGGATACGAAGTTATACTCCAAATACTACGGCATATGTTCTCCGAAGGCAATGCCTTTGGTAAAAGGCTTCACAGTATACCAATATGTAACGATCTACAACGGTTTGACACTGTACTTTAACATTCATACGGTGAATTAAGGTGTCTTCTGCCAATATTGGTCAGCGCACTTACTCCCGGAATCGCTAGCTTTGCTCTCGGAGTTACAGGATAGGATAAGCTAATGACTTACCTGTGCGACTCCCAAAGAAGGTGATATCGTTATCGAACGGTTTCACACTCGATCCTCTAATTCATACATGAAATTAGGGTACCTGTTACTAAAATTTCTACTAATTTGTTTCTCTGTTCACGAAGTTGTACCATAGCTACGGCGGGTTATGTTCCTTGAAGGTAAGGTATGCTATAAAGGGTATGACATTATACCAATTGGTTATGTTCATCAACGGATTAATTCTCAACTATATTATTCAAACCATGAAATAAGTTGGGTATTGCTAATTCTGTTCAGCTGATTTACTTCTGGAATACCAGTCTTGACTCTCTGGATCACAGGATAGGTGAAGCTATTGACTCAGCCGTTCGACACGCAAAGAACGTGATAACGTTCTCCGAAGACATGGCCTTCAAACTTCTAATTCATTCATGATGTCAAGGTTCCCGTCACTGAAATGAAGACTAATTTCTTTCTCTGAACGGGAATTACACTCCCGATACTGCAGGTTAGCTTCTCGATAGGTAAGGCCTGCGGTTAAAAGTTTGATTCCACACCAATAGGTAACCTGTTACATCGGTTTGACTATGTACTTTAATATTTTTATCGTGAATTGGGATGCCTAGGGCCCATACTGAGCAGCAGATTTTCTCGCGGAATACTTGATTTTCTCTCGCAATCATAGGATAGTTGAATCTATGGCCATAGCCGCTCGATTCCCATAGAGGGAGGTAACGGTCTCGAACGGTTTGATCCTCGATCTTCGAATTCATTCCTGGAATCATGGTGCCCGCCGCGAGAATTTATGACAATTTGTTCTACTGAACACGGTGTTTTGCTCTCGATAGAGCGGGTTAGATTCACGGTAGGTAAGGCTTTCGGTAAAAGGTTTCTCTCGATATAAATTGGAAACGTTCACAAATAGTTTGGCGCTCTATTTTAATATTGAAAGCGTGGATTATGCTGTCTATTCCCATTAAAGTTCAGCGAATTGACTCGCGGAATATCTGGTTTGACTATCGACATGACATAAGAGGTAAAGCTATTGAGAATGCCGTTCATCTCTCAAAGAGTGTGGGATTGTCCTAGAAAGGTTTGTCCGCCGATATTTCTGTTCCTACACGAAAAAGAGATGTTTGTTTGCTGAAATGAATACTAATTTGTATCTCTTAACTGGAAGCTATATTCTCGATACAGTAGGTTTTGATCTCAGCGGGTATGGTATTCGATAGGAAGTGTAACTCTGTACCAACTAGTACTTATCTCCGACAGTTTAACTTTCTACTTAAATGTTCATACTATGGATTATGGTGTCAATTGCCCATATAATTCATCGGATTCACTATCGTAATGACTGGTTTGACTCTCGAAATTACAGGGTAGGGGAATCAATTGCCTTCGCTTTGCGACGTTATCGAACGGTGTAACTCTCAATCTTCTTCTTCATGCATGAAATTCAGGTGCTTGCCACTAAAGTGATAACTCTTTTCCTTCTCTGAACACGGATTTATACTGCCGATACTGTGGGATAGATTCTCAGAATGTAAGGCTTTCTTTAGAAAGTTTGATCCTATACCAGTAGGTTGTGGTCTACAACGGATTGTCTCAGATCGTCAAAATTGATTCTGTAAATAAGGTTGGTTATAGCCAATAATGAACTGCGGATTTTCTTCCGGAATATTTGGTTTCACTTTTGGAATCAGTGTACAGGTGAAACCAGTGACTTAGACGATCGCCTCTCAATGACCGTGGTAACGATATCGAACGGATTGACCCTCGATCTACCAATTCATACATGAAATTATGACGCCCGTCACAGAAATAAAGACTAATTCTTTTCTCTGTGCACGAAGTTATACACTCGAAATGGTGGGTTGTCTTCTCCAACGGTAAAGTCATCGGTAAATTGATTGACTTTATACCAATCGGCTACCCTCTAAAGCGATTTCACGTTCAACATTAATATTTAAACCGTGAATTAAGGTGCCTATTACCAATACTGTTCAGTGGACTTACTCACGGAATACCAGGTTTGACTCTCGCAATCGAAGGATAGCTGACGCTCTTGACTTATCCGTTCGTATCTCACAGAAGGTGGTAACGTTCGCGCACGGTTTGCCCTCGGTGTTCCTATATATGCACAAGAATAATGTGTCCGTCTGCAAAAATGTCTACTAATTTGAAATCGTGAAGACTAAGGTACACTGTCGCTGCAGCGGGTTGGGTTCTCGGAAGGTAAGGTTTTCGGTAATACGTTTGACTTTATTCCATCTTGTAACATTCTGAAACGGTTTCACGCCCTAAATTAATATTCTATACGCGAATTAAAATGTCCAATTCCAATAGTGTACTGCGGATTGACTTCCGGAATACCTGGTTTGACTATCGGAAGGACAGGGTACGTGAAGCTACTGACCTATCCCTTCGACTATCAAAAAAGGTGGGTTCGTTCTCGTTACAGTTTGACTCTCCATTATTCTATTCGCACAGGATAATAAGGTGTTCCTCTGCTAAAATGTCAAACATATTGTGTCCGTGAGCGCTAAGTATGACAATCGCTAACGGGGCTTATGTTCTAGGAAGGTAATGTATTCATTAAAGAGAATCACTCTATACTAATTGCTAATGCTTTCGGACGGATTGTTCTTCCACTGTAATATTCGAGACGTGAGATAATGTCTCTATTGCCAATTCTGTTCTGCGGGTTTACTCCTGGAATGACTTGATTGTCATCGGAGTAACTGGATAGGTGAAGTTATTAACTTATCCGTTCGACTCTCAAAAGGGGTAGTAACGTTCTCGAAATATTTGATTTTCGATTTTGATATTTATACATATATGTGTGGTATCGGACCGCAAAAATGTCTACAAATTTACTTCTGTTAACATTAAGCTGCTCACTCGATCCAGCAGGATTGGACTGCAAGGTAAAGTATTCAAAGTAGGAATGATTCTATACGAATTGGCAAAGTTCTCCGACGGTTTGACTCCATACACTAATATTAATGCCGTGAATTAAGGTGCCAACCGCCAATGCTCTTCAGCGTATTCACATTCGGATTACCTGGCTTGACTCTCCGAATCATAGGCTAGGTGAAGCTAATAACTGAAGCGATCGATTCTCATTTACGGTTATAAAGTTCCGATCGGTTCTACCCTCGATCTTCTAATTTATAAATTAAATTAAGGTGCCCGTCACTGATATGTATATTAGTTTATTCCTCTGATCCCTGCGTCATTCTCCCGATGCAGCGGGCTGAGCTATCGGCGGGTAGGGTCTGCGGTATGGCGTTTGACTTTGTACCAATTGGTAACGATCTAATAATCGCCGCTCCTCTTTAGTATTGAAACCGTGCATTCAGGTGTTTTATGCCAAACCTGTTAATCGAATTCACTTCCAAAGTATCTGGTTAAACCCGGGAAATCACAGGATAGGTGCAGATATTGACTTAGCCGTTCGTGTCTCACAGAAGGTAGTAACGTTCTCTATCGGTTTGACCCTCGATCTTCTTACTCACACATGCAATTAAGGTGGCCGATACTAAAATATATACTAATTTGTTTCTATGAGCACGTACTCATACTCTCGATACAGCGGCCTAGGCTTTCGGGGAGTAGGGTCTTCAGTGTAACGTTTGACATTATACCAATTTGGAACGAGCTGAACCAATATGTCGCTCTACTATAATATTCACACCGTGAATTAAAATGGGTAGTGCCAATTCAGTACAGCGGATTTACCCCAGGGATACCTGGTTCAAATTTGGGAGTCGCAGGATAGGTTATGTTACTGGCTAGGCTGTGCAATTAGCAAAAAATGTAGCACCTTACTCGAACATTTATACACTAGATTTTGCAATTCATACATGAAGATGAGGTGTCCGTCTGGTATAATGTGTACTAATTTAATTCCGTTCCCACTGAGCGAAACACTTCCTACAGCGGGTTAGGCTCCTCGGAAGTTAAGGTTTTCGGTAAAATGTTAGATTCTATACCAATAGGTAATATTGCACATCCGTGTTACTCTGTGCTTTAGTAATTACACCGGGTGGTAGGGTTTTAAATGCCGATACTGTACAGCTGATATCATCCTGCAATTCCAGGATTGGCTCTCGGAGTCACAGTATCCGTGATGCAATGGACTTATCTCTGCGACTAGCAAAGAGAAGATGGTAACGTTCTGCAAGAGTTTGCCTCAGGACCTACAAATTCATTCTTGAAATTGAGGTGCCCGTTAGTAAAATGTACACTAATTTGTTTCTATGGACTCGAAGCTATTCTGTCGATACCGTGTTTTTCGGTCTCAGAAGGTAAGGTCTTCGATCAAATGTTTGACACCATACAAACAAGTAACATTCTACAATGTTCTACCAGGGCTGTAGCTTTCACAAACCGTATGACCATCGACATTCTTGTTCATATAAGATATTAACGTGCCCGGCACTGAATTGTATATTAAACTGCTTCTGTGAACACGTAGCTATGCTCTGGACACGGCGTGTTAGCTTCTCGGACGTTAAGACATTCGGTAATCGGTTTGACTTTATTCCATCTTGTATCGTTCACAAACGGTTTGCCGCTCTACTTTATCATTCAAACCGTAATTAGGGTGTCAATTGCCAATTAAGCTCAGCGGATTTACTCCAGGAATGGCAGGATCGATTAAGCTATTGACATCGCCGTTCGAATCTCAAAAATGGTAGTATTGTTCTCGAACTGCATAGCCCTCCATCTTCCAATTCATACATGAACCTAACGTGCCTTTCTCTTAAATCAATCCCAATTTCTTTCTCTGAATACGAAGTTATACTTTGTATGAAGTGGGAGATTTGCACGGAAGGTAAGGTCTTCGGTAGAACGTTGGACATTACTGCAATTGATATCGTTCTCTAACGGTGTCACTATCTATTTTTATATTCAAACTGTAAATTAAGGTGCCTCTTGCCAACACTGACCCTCGCATGCACTGCTGGAATACCTACTTGACAATTGGCGATATCCCAGGATAGGTGATGCTGTTCACTTAGCCAGCTAGCCAGCTGACTCTCACAGGTGGTGGCAACGTTCTCAAGTGGTTTGACGCTCCATCTCCTTATTCGTGCATGAAATCAAGGTGCCCGCCACTAAAGTGAATACTAAATTCTTTATTTGAAGACGAAGTTATATTCTCGATGACGCGGATGATGATCGAGGAAGGTACTGCCTTCGCTAAAACGTTTGACTTTATGGCAATTGGTAACGTTATCAAACGGTATGACGCTCAATTTTAATATTCAAACCGAGATCTCAGGTGTCTATTGCCAACTATGATCAAACGATTTACTCCCGGAAGACCTAGATTGGCTCTTGGAATCTCGAGGCAGGTAAAGCTATTCACTTAGCCGTCACAGAAGATGGCAACGTTCTCGAGCGGTTTGAGGCTCGATCTTCTAATTCGTACGAGAAGTTAAGGTGCTCGTCACGGCAATGGCGACTAACCTCATTCTCTGAACACGAAGTTATACTCTCGATACAGGCGGTTAGTTTTTCGAGGGATAAGGCCTTCGTTAAGACGGTTGGCTTTGTAGCAATTGGTAACAATCTACATCGAATTAACGGGATGCTATAATATTCAAACCGTGTATTAAAGTGTCTATTGCCAATACCGCTCAGAGTATTTACTCCTGGATTTCCTGATTCGCCTCCCAGTATCACACGATAGGTGAAGATATTGACTTAGACGCCCGACACCCAAGACGGGTTGTAACGTTCGGGAACGATTTGACCAACGATCCAGTAATTCGTACATGAATATACGGTGCACGACACTAAGATATATAATACTCTGTCTCTCTGAAGGTGAAGTTATACACTCGATGCATCTGGTCAGCCTCTCCGAAACCAATGCCTTCGGTAGAATGATTGACTCTATACCAATGGGGAACGTTGCACAACTGTGTTACAGAGTACTTTAATATATATAACGTGAAGTAGGTTTTTTAGTGCCAATACTGTACAGCGCATTTACTCTCGGAGAACCTAGTTTGACTCTCGGAATCACAGGATACGTGAATCATTAGACTTAGCCGTTCTAAACTCAAAGGATGTGATAACGTTCCCGTAACGTTTGACCATCCATATTCTAATTTATACATGAAGTTACGGTGCCCGTCACTGACATGGTGACTAACTTCTTTCTCCGAACACGAAGTTGTACTGCCGATACAGCGGGATCTGTTCTTTGGCGGTAAGCTTTTTCCGGACTAAAACTTTTGACATTATACCAATTGGTAACGTTCTTGAAAGCATAGACTGTGTACATTAATATTCAAACCGTGAGTTAAGTTGACCACTGCCTATAGTGTACGGCGAATTGACTCCCGGAATACCTGGTTTGACTATAGGAAATGCAGGACAGGTGAAGCTATTGACTTAGCCGTAAGTCTCACAAAGAAGACGGTAACTTTCTCGAAGGGTTTGACTCTCAATCATACATTCATATAGAAATTAATGTCCCCCTCACTAAAATGTTCTGCTACTTTGATAATCTGAGAACGAAGTTATACTCTCGATGGTACGGCTGAGGTTCGCGGGAGGTACGGCCTTCGGTAAAACGTTTAGCTTTATAGCAATTAGTAACGTTCCCACACGGTCTGGCGCTACATTTTAATGTTCACTCCGCGAATTAAGGTATCTATCGTCAGTACATTTCAGTGGATTTACTCCCGGATAACCTGGTTTGACTCTCGAAATCGCAGGACGGGTGAAGCTATTGACTTAGCTGTTCGTCTCTCGCAGAAGAATGTACCGATCTCGATCGGTTTGACACTCGGTCTAATAATTCATGCATGAAATTATGGTGCAAGTTAGTAAATGTATACTAGTTCATGGCTCTGAACACGGTGTCATACTCACGACACAGCAGGTCAGTTTTTCGCATGGTAATGGATTGTGTAAGAATTTCTCCCTAAACCAATATGTCATTTTCTGCAACGCCTTGACGGCCTGCTTCAATATTCATACCGTGAATTGAGGTGCCTATTGCTAATACTGTATAGCGCATTTGCTTCCGGATTATCTGATCTAACTTTCGGAATCACAAGATATGTGAAGCTATCGACATAGCCGGTCGTCTCTCACAGAAGGTGGTAACATTCTAGATCGGTTTGGCCGTCAATCTCCGTATTGATAATGAAAATTAGGTGCCCGGCACAAAAATGTTTACTAACTCCTTCCTCTGAACACGAGGATGTAGTCCTGAAGCGGGGGGTTAGCTTCTCCGATGGTAAGGCTATCTGCAATGTGTTTAACTCTACTACTCTACGAGTTTGAGGCTCGGAATCACAGGATGAGTGGAGCCATGGACTTATCCATTCGACTCTCAACGATGGTACTAACGTTCTCGAAAGGTTTGACCATCGATCTTCAAATTCTTAGATAAACCAAAGATGCCCGTCTCTGAAATGAAAACTAATTTCGGTCTGTGAACAAGAACTTATACCCTTGCTGATGCGGGTGAGTATTTCGGAGGGTAAGTTCTTCGGTAAAACGTTTGACTTTGTAGGAATTTGCAACCTTCTCGAACGGTCTGACTTTGTTCCTTAACATTTCTACCGTGAAGTAGGATGCCTAATGCCCAAACTGAACAGCAGATTTACTCGTGGAATACCTGATTTGACTGTCGGAATCATGGGATAGGTGAAGCTATTGACTTAGCCGTCCGACTCTCAAGGATGTTAACGGCGATCGGAAGCAGTTTGACACTCGATCCACTCGATGCAGCGGTTTAATATTTCGGAGGGTAAGGACTTCGGCAAAATGTATGACTTTACAGCAATTGTTAATGGTCCTCCACGGTTTGACAGCCTGCTTTAACATTCGAACCCTTAATTAAGTTTTGTATTGCTAATGCTGTTGAGCGAATTTGCTCCTGGAATACCAGCCCCAACTCTCAGATTCACAAATATAGGTAAAGCTATTGATGCAGCCGTTGGACCCCCAATGAATGTGGGACCGTTCTCGAACGGTTTAACTGTCATTGTATCTTTCATGTTCAGTCATTCTTGTCATTCATGTATTTCTCACGTATTTTTCTATTCATGCATGAAAATAAAGTGCCCGCCTGTTAAAATGTCTACTGTTTTGTTCCTGCGAATATTACGCAAGGCAATCGCTACAGCGGGCTGGGTTCTCGGATGGAAATGTATTGGGTCAAATTACTGACTTTATAACAATTGGTAATACTATCCTACGGCTTGACTATCTACTTCAACTTCATACCGTATGTTAAAAAGCGTATTGCCAATAGCGTTCAGCGGATTTACTCTAGGATTACCTGCTTTGACTCTTGGAATCGCTTGATACTTGAAGTTATTGACTTAGCTGTTCGACCCTCTAAGACGGTGGTAACGTTCTGGAATGATTTGACTCACGATTTTCCTATTCATACATGAAAATAAGTCTTCCATGTCTTAAAATATCTAATAATTTGTTTCCATGAGCACTAAGCAAGACACTAACTACAGCAAGTTGAGCTCTAGGAAGGATAGGTATTCAGCCAAGGGAATTACTATATACCATTTAGTAATGTTTTCCGACGGTTTGACTCCCTACTTTAATAACTCAAGGGTGTAATAAGGTGTCTAGTGCCAATTCTCTGCTTCTCATTGAATTAGATGTGCGACTCTCAGAAAAGGTTATAACGCTTTCGCACGGCTTGATTCGGGTATTATCATTGATAGATGAAATTATGTTGCGTGCCATTAAAATGAATTGTAATTTGCATCTCGAAACACGAAATTATACACTCGATTCAGCGGATTATGTTCTCTGAACGTAAGGCCCATGGTAGAAATTTTGACTCTATACCAATAGGTAACAGTCTGCAACCGCTTGACACTCTACTTTGATTTTTGAGCATCGAATTAATGTGTCAATTGCCAATACTGTTCAGCGCATATACTCGCGGAATATCTGGCTTGACTTGCGGAGTCACAGGATGTACGAAGCTATTGACATAGTCGGTCGAATCTCAGAGAAGGTGGTAACATTCTCAAACTGTTTGACCCTCGATTTTGTTATTCTCACATGAAGACTACTTGTCCGCCTGATAAAATGTATACTAATTTCTACCACTGGAAACCATGTGATACTCTCGATACTGGGCGTTAGGCTTTCGGAGGGTATGGCCATCCGTAAAACGTTTAACATTATAATAATTGGTAACGTTATCACACGGATTGGTGCTCGAAATATTTATTCAAACCGCGATCAAAGGTTTCCATGAAAAATAGTGTGCAGCGCATTGACTCCAGGAATACCTGGTCTGTCCCTCGGAATCATACGCAACTTGCAGCTATTGTCTTAGCCGTTGGGCTCACAAAGGAGGTGGTATCCTACTCCAACGGTTCGACTCTCGACTTTACTATTCGTACATGAAAAACAGTCGTCCCTCTGCCAAATTGACTGCTAATTTGTTTCCGGGAGCACTAAGCATGATACTTGCTACTGCGGGTTATGTTCTAGGAAGGTTAGGTATCCGGTAAAGAGTCTGCCCTTGTACCAATTTGTTGTGTTCTCCAACGGCTTGACTCTCTACATTAAATTAAACCGCGAATAATGGTGTATATTGCCAGTACTGTAGACTGCATTTAATCCCATCATACCTGGTTCGGCTCTCGGACTCACAGGATAGACCAAGCTATTGACATAGCCATTCGACTCCGAAAGAAGTCAGCATCTTTATCGACCGGGTTGACACTTGATTACCTAATTCGTATATGAAATTAAGATGCCCGTCTCAAAAGTGTAGACTAATGTGTTTCTCTGAAGACGGAGCAGTATTCCAGATACAGCGGGTTAGATTATAGGAAGATATTGTCTTCGGTAGAATGTATGTGTTCATACCAATGTGTGACGTCTTACAACTGATTGACACTGTACCTTAATACTCATACAGTGATTGAAGGTATGTTTTGCCAATACTATACAGCACATTTACTCTCGGAATACCTGGAATGAATTTCGAAATCACAGGGTAGGTGGTGCTATTGTCGTAGCTGTTTAACTCTCAAGGAAGGTGGAACCGTGCTCGAACGGTTTGACATGCGGTCATCTAAGCAATGCATGAAATGATGGCGCCCACCGCTATAGTGTATTCTAATGTGTTTCCCTGAATACGAAGCCTACACTATAGATACAGCGGGTATGCGTCTCGGCAGGTAAGTCCATCGGTCATGATGATATATTCATACCAATTTGTACAGTTTTACAACAGTTCGACACTGTACTTTAATATGCATACAGTGAATTGAGGTGTCTTTTGACAATACTGTCCAGTGGATTTTCCACAGAAATACCTTGTTTGGCTTTCGGTATCACAGGATATGTGAGTCTATTAACTTAGCCATTCGTCTCTGACAGAAGGTGGCAATTCAGTTAATTGATCTTCAAATTCATACATGAAATTACGGTGCACGTCACCAGCGTTGTATATTATTTCGTACCTCTAAACACGGTGTTATAGTCTGGATGCAGCTGGTCAGTTTTTCAGAGAGTAGGGAATTCTGTAAGAAGTTTAATCCTACACGAATACGTAATGCTGTACATCCGCTTGACGGCCTGCATTATCACTATTCCTACCAGGACCGGACGAATGACCGTTTTTAAATTTTCAATTGGAATTTCTCACATTCAACGTAATTGAATCGCCTTTAAACTTTACGATCTTTCCTCATATATATGTACGAAACATTTTTAATATGCACTTATTTATTTATTGTTTATTTTCTGAGAAATATTTGTAGTCTGTCTAACGTACCACGACCGGTCATTTGACCGGTCGTATAATTTTTGCAGTTTTGTAACTGTTTCTCTCTAAGACTCAATGCCAAAACTATAAAGTCTTTACAAACGAAAGGTAATGTAGCTGTATCACGATTTTATCCCAGAAATTCCATCCAGAAAATGGTTTACGGCACTTGCAAGTGTTTACAGTTCTCGGTCGACTATCAGGTTAGCGTTATTTATTCGCTTCATTGATATTTGATACGGACCAGATCCTCGAATGCTCTGACGCCATCTTCTCTACATTGGCGTATAATAAATAAACTTATAACTGAGGGAAATGTACAGACGTCTTCTCACGAATTCAAATCAGTATTGTCTAGCGACACGAACAGGGTGCATCCAATCGTGAAAGTCACAAAGAGCATACTTGGCAGTCTTTTATTATTATTTTGTTATATTTTATATCGTATTACGTGTTATAAGTGCAATTTTCAAAGTAGTGAACGAGACTAATATTACGCCGCAGTAAGTTTCAGATTTTATCTTTTATTCATTTTTTTATCAACTTTGATATACATTTTCGTACTTTAGTTTTTATTTTCTCCGTTAAATATTTGCCCCAAAATATCAAGACGTCTGTGTAGTGCGAATGTATTATTAGAGGGAATAAATGATATCGATGCAGAATGTTCTGAAGGTGATCAGGAAATTCAGGATATGGAAAATGATAATACGGAAAATTATGATCCATTTCATACCGACTCGAAGACGTATGAGGACGAAGGGAATATTTCGAACGTACGTAGTCGATGAAAGAGAAGGTGATTTTTAGTTAGTTCCGGTAGTGAGAATGAGGAAGATCAAATTACGGTGGTCGGAACAGTTTGGCAGGAAGTAAAAATAGGGTCTAATCCTGGAAACGCAACTGTTCATATTTTTAGGGAAACATCAGGCCCGACTGGCTGCAGTAAACGCAATGCTATGAAAGGCGAAGTTAGGACGGCATTTTCTGTGATAATTTATAAGAATACTATTGCAAAGTTACATGCATTTTTTGCAATTATGTATGCACGCAGCGCATGCATGGGGCTAAGAATATAGATATAGCAGTTCTATGGAATAGAAAGTGGGGCCCCCTTTTTTCTCAAATACTATGAGCAGACATGACTTTACGGAGATTATGAAATCTATTCGATTTGACGACAAATATCAACGAAGCCAATGATTATAAACCGATAAATTCGCTATGATTTCCGAAGTTCGGTTCAAGTTTATTGACAACAGTCAAAATTGTTATAAATCAGGTCCATATATTACTATTGACGAACAATTGTTTCCAACGAAAGCCATGTGTAGATTCACGCAATACATGCCCAATGAACGGGACAAATTTGGTCTAAAATTTTGGTTAGTATCCGTTGTACGTAGCAAATGTATGATAAACGGCTTTCCATATTTGGCAAGAGATGAAAGTAGAGAACCCTCAGTTCTTCTTGCAGCGTTTGTCGCTATGAAATTAGCAGAAACGTATGTAGGATATGGAAATAATATAGCCACAGACAATTTTTTTACAAGCCAACCTTTAGCAACAAAACTTTTAGTAAAAAAAAAAACTACGACTGTTGCGACAATTAGAGCGAATAGAAAAGAGAAACCAGGATTGGCAAAATTGAAAAACGACGACATGACACTTTTCTTAATCAAACTCTATCGCTGAAATAATTGTATGTTGACAATTTACAAAGCCAAAGCAAGAAAGAAAGATCAAATTCTCAGTTCAATGCAAAACTCTGTACAAATTGAAGAATATGACACTCGAACACTGGAGGCAATTCAAATGTGTAATAGCACCAAATTTGGCGAAGATGTGACCCATCAAATGACCAGAAATTATTCGGTAAAACCTAAATCTCGGATATGGCCTTTGCAAGTATTTTTTAATATCTTGGATTTAGCCGGGATAAATGCATGTGCGTTATATAAAGAAACTACGCGAGGAGAAATTGCCAGACAGGAATTTCTATTTCAATTGGCAGAAGAACTTGCCATCGAATACCAATAAGAGCTGGGCAATGATAATCAACAAAAACCCATCGCATATACAAATACAGGTTCCCGTGAACGGAAAACATGTCATCTAATGTATTGTAAATATAATAAGGCGTTCAAAATCTGTCTAACATGTAAAAAGTCCGTATGCGGAAAATGTACAGTTGAGAAGCCCATTTGGATAAATGCAACGAAAAAGAATAAAATGTAGATTATGTCCTCTTGAATAAAAGAAAATATATTTTTATACTGGTAAACTGGCTACTGGTCTGCATTCAATATTGAAAAATATAAGTTGTGAAAGACCGCTCATTTGACCGGCCGCGGTCAATGGGTACACGAGGAATGTCGGTAGGAACAGTGTTAATACTCAAACCGAGAACTCAGGTGTCTATTGCTTATACTGTACAGCGTATTTACTCTCGGCAAATCAGGCTTGACTCTCCTAATCACAGGACAGGTAAAGCTAGTGACTTAAGGTGCCCGGAACTAAAATGTACACTCTTTTGTTCCTCTGAACACAATGTTATACTCTCGATACAGCGCGTTATTCTTTCGGACGGTAAGGCCATCAATAATACGTCTGAGTTTATACCAACTGATAACATTCTCAAACGGTTTGACGCTCTACTTTAATATTCAAACCGTGAATTAATGTGCCTATTGCGAATACTGCTCTGCGGATTAACTCCTAGAATTCCTGGCTTGAGTCTTTGAATCACAAGCGCAGGTGAAACTATTGACACAGCAATTCGATTCTTCTTGATGGTGTTAACGATCTCGAACTGTTTTGGCCCTCGATCTTCAAATTGATACCAGAAATTAAGGTGCCCCTCACTTAAAAGTAAAATAATTACTTTCCCTGAACACGACGTTATTCTCTCAATGGAGAGGGTGACGTTCGCGGTAGGTATGGCCTTGGATTAAACGTTTGACTTTATTGCAATTGGACGCGTTCTGCAACGGTTTGATGATCTGCATTAGTAATCAAACCATGAATTCAGGTGTATAATGCCAATACTCTACAGCGGATTTACCCTCTGGTACCAGATTTGTCTCACGGAACAGCAGAATAGGTGAAGCTATTAACGTATTCGGTCGACTACCAAAGAAGGTGGTATCATTCTGTAACTGTTTGACCTTCTATCTTCTAAATGCAACGTGAAATCAAGGTGCCTGTCTACAAAATTTGTAGCAACTTACTTCTGTGAACACGAAGTTCCACCCTCTATACCGCCGGTTAGCTTCTCGGAAGCTAAGGCCTTCGGCAAAAATTTGACTCTATAAGAATATGTACCGTTTTGAAGCCGTTGGATACTTTACAATAATATACAAACCGTGAATTGAGGTGTATATTGAAAATACTGTGCAACGGGTTCAGACGCGGACAAACTGGCTTGACTCTTGAATTCACAGGATTGGTGGAGCTGTTAACTAAGTAGTTCGACACTTATAGAAGGTGGTAGCGTTCTCGAAAGGCTTTACTCATGATTTCTTTATTCATATATGTAAATAAAGTGCCCGTCATTAAAATGTATACTAACTTGCTTCCCTGAATACGAAGATATATACCCGACACAGCGGGTTATGTTCACAGGAGGAAAAGTATTCGGAAAAAGGACTTTAAACAAATTAGTAATGATGTCCGTGGGGTTGACTCTCTACTTTACCATACATGCCGCGGAATGATGTGTCTATTGCCAATAGTTTTTAGCGGCCTTACTCCCGGAATGTCAGCCTAGGCTCCCGGGTTCACAAGGTAGATGAATCTATTGACTTAGGTGTACGATTCTTCAAGAAGGTCGTAACATTCTGGGACGGTCTGACACACGATCATCCAATTCATACTTGAAACGAAGCTGCTCGTCACTAAAAGACATACTAATTTGCTGCTCCGAACTCGAAATTTTGCTCTCGATCCAGCGTGGTAGCTTCTCGGATAGTTACGTATTCGGTAACTAGAATGACAATGTACCATTGCTAACGTTCTTCGACGGTTTACGACCTGCATTAATATTCAAGCCGTGAACTAAAGTGTCTATTGCGAATACTGTACAGCACATTTACCCCGTTCTATGGTACTGAAAGTCAAACCAGTTACTCCACAAGTAAATCCGTTTAATAGTATTGGATTTTTACACCATACCTCCGGGTATAAATAAAGTGCAGAGACAAACTGATGTAGAACATTACGAATTGGTATAGAGTCAAACTGTTTACCGACGACCTTACCGTCCGAGAATGCCTGTAGTGATTGGCTAGTTTAGTGTTCATCGGAAAAAATTAGTAGTCATTTTGGCACACGGACACCTTAATTTCATGTATCATTAGGACGATCGAGAGACAAACGGTGCGGAAACGTTACCACATTCTTCGAGAGTCTTGCTAAATCAATCAATACACCTACCCCGACTTTCCGTAGGTCAAACCAGATATTCCGACCGCCAATCTGCTGTACAGTATTGGCAATAGGCCCCTTAATTCAAGCTATGAATATTAAAGTAGAGGGTCAAATCGTCGGAGAATATTGCCAATTGGTGTAGAGTCATTCTTATTGCCGAAAACATACCCTCCCTAGAATCTAAGAAGCTGTAACCAGTGTCGTGTTTAGTGCTCACGGAAACAAGTGAGTAGACATTATAGCTGAAGCACACTATATTTTCAAATATGAATTAGACGAGAGAGGGTCAAGCCGATCGAGAACGTTGCTACCATCTGTAAGAGACGGACGGCTACGTAAGTAGCTTCACCTACCTTGCGATTCCGAGAATCATGCCACGTATTACTGAAGTAAATCCACTGTACAATATTGACAATGGACTCCATTATTGACGGATTGAATATTAGAACAGACGGTCAAACCTTTTTAGAATGTTACCAGTTGGTATAATGTCAAACGTTTTACCGAAAGCCTTAATGTCGGAGAAGATAACACGCCGTATCGAGAGTACATCTTCGTCTATAGTGAAACACATCAGTACAAGTGTTAGTGACGGCACCATAAATTCATATACGCATTAGAAGATCGAGCGAAGTTAAAGAAGACAGTCAACCCGGAGGAGAACATTACCAATTGGTATAAAGTCGTAACTTTTACCCAATACCTTTACTTCCGAGAGCCGGACCCGCTGCAGCGATAGTCTTCCGTAGTTTTTACAGTCACAAATGAGTAATCATTTTAGCAGGCGGAAACCTTATTGTTTACTTACAGAAAAATTGACAGTCAAACCGTTCGAGAACGATCCCACCTTCTTAGACAGACGAAAGGCTAAATCAATATTTTCACCTGCCCTGTGATTGCAAGGGTCAGACCATGTATTCTCGGAGTCAATGCACAGTCCATTATAGCCGACGGACACATTAGTTCATGGAATGAATATTAAAGTAGGACGTCAAACCTATATTTATTGATATAGTGTCAAACCTTTACCGAAGGCCTTAACGGCCTTAAAATCCTAACCTGTTGTATAGAGTGTCTGGCTTATTGATCACGGAAACAAATTGGTAGCCAGTTTAGCAAACGGAGTCCTTATATTTATGTATGACAATGTATATCGAGAGTAAAAGCGCTGTAGAACGTTACCACCACCTATTTCAGTCGATCGGTTGAGTCAATAGTGCCACGTATCCTGTAATTCCGCTAGTCAAGCGGAGTATTCCGGGAGTGAATCCGCAGAACAGTTTAACAATAGACAACTTAATTCAGGGTTTCAATGATAAAGGACAGAGTATAAACCTTGAAGAACGTTACCTATTCGTATAATGACAAAAGTCCTGTCGCAGGCATTACCTTTCGATAACCTAACACTGCGTATTGAGAGTATAACTTCGTGTTCAGAGATCCAAAATTAGTATTCATTGTAATGACGGACATCTTAATTTTATGTATACATGAGAAGATCGGAAGGCAAACCGTTCTAGAAAGTTAGCACCTTCTTTGTGAAATCGCATATCTAACACAATAGCTTCACCTATCCTATTTTTCCGGGACTCTAACGCGGTATATCAGAAGTCTATCCGCTGAACAGTAATGGCAGTGGACACCTTAATTCACGGCCTGACTATTAAGGTAGAACGTGAATCCACTTTGGAATGTTAGCAGCTGGTATAAAGCCGAAAACTTTACCAAAGGCTCTACCTTCCGCGAACTTCACCGGCTTCATCGAGAGTATAACTCGGTGTACAGCTAATGAAATTAGTATTCATTTCAGTGACGGGCACCTTATCTTCATATATGAATTAGAACTTCGAATCTGATACCTTTCGAGATCGTTACCCCCTTCTGTGATATTCGAACAGCTATGTCAGTGGCTTCAGATATCCTGTGCCACCGACAGTCATACCAGGTATTCCTGGAGTAAGCCCGTGGAACAGCATTGGCAATTAGTACCCTAATTCGCGGAGTGAATGTTAAGATAGTGCATCATACCCCGAGACCATTAATAATGGCCATAAAGTCAAACGTTTCACCGAATGCTCTACCATCGGAGTAGCGATCCAGCAGTATCGAGAGAGTAGCTACGTGTTTAGGGAAACACATGAGTATACATTTTAGTGTCGTGCATCTTCATTTGATACATGAAATAGAAGGTCGAGTGCCAAACGGTCCGAGAACGTTAACATCTCTTTTGAGAGTTGCCTGGCTACACCGGGAGAGAATCCGCTGAACAGTATTGGCAGTAGGCACCGTAATTCACGATCTGTATATTAAAGTAGAGAGTCAATCCGTTTGAGTGCGTTACCAATTGGAATATGGACGAACGTTTTACCGAAGGCAATACCTTCCAAGTACCTATCCCGATGTAGCGAATGTCATGCTTAGTGCTCACGGAATCATATTAGTAGACATTTTAGCAGACGGAAACCTTACCTTTATGTATGCATAGAATAATCGAGAGTCAAACATTTCGAGAACGATGCCTCCTTGCTTACGTGAGGAACGGCTGAGTCAATAGCTTCACCTATCCTGTCGGTAGTCAAACCAGATATTGTGGGTGTCAACCCGATGAACAGTTTTGCAATAGGCACAATATCTCGCGTTGTGAAGGTTAAAGTTCATTGATTATCCGTTGGAGAATATTAGCAATTTCAATAGCGTCATCCTTCTTACCAATAACCTTACCTTCCGAGTACCGAACCCGCTGCGCGGAATGGGGAGCATGGTGTTCACGGATGCAGATTAGTAGACGTATTAGAGTATGGAAGCCCTACATTCATATTCGCTGGGAAAAATCGGGAGCCAAATCGTTCGACAACATTCCCACCTTCTCTGAGAACCGAATGGCGAAGTCAATAGCTTCACCATTCCTGTGATTCCGACTGTTAAACCTGGTATTTAGTGTGTAAGTCCGCTGACGAGTTATGACAATAGACGCCTTAATTCATGGTTTGGAAATTACAGTATAGCGTGTAACTGTTTGTGAGCGTTACCAATTGGTATAATATAAAACGTTTTACCAAAGGCCTTACCTTCCGCGAACCTTCATAGAGAGTATAAGTTCATGTTCACAGCAAAAAATTAGTATTCATTTCTGCGGCGAGCATCTTATGTTCATGTATGAATTAAATGATCGCCGTTCAAGCCATTCGAGATCGTTACCACCGTTCTTGCGGCTCGAAGGGCTAAGTCAATAGCTTCTCGTATCCAGTGTTTCCGAAAGTCAAAGGAAGAATTCCGGGAGTAAATCCGCTATACCGTAATGGCATCGTGCACCCTATTTCATGGTATAATTATTAATGTCCAGAATCAAATCATTGTAGGAGGTTACGTATTGATATAGATGCAAACATCATAGAAAGGCCATAACTTCTGAGAAGCGTACCCGCTGTATCAAGAATATATCTTCGTGTGGAGAGGTCAAATTAGTATACATTTTGGTGACGGTCATCTTCATTTCTTGTATAAAATAGAAGGTCGAGTGTCAAACCGTTGGAGAACGATACCACCATAGCTGAGAATCGAAGGCCGTAGTTGTTAGCATCACCCATCATGTGATTCCGAGAGTCAAACCAAGTACTCCGGGAATAAATGCGCTGAAAATTATTGGCACTAGACACCTGAACTCACGGTATGAGTATTAAAGGAGACCGTCGTACTGTTGTACAATGTTACCAATTCCTATAAAGTCAATTTTTCGACAGAAGGCCTCGCCTTCCGAGAAGCTGACCCCATATATCGAGGGTATTGCTTCGTGTTCAGAGAAGCATATTAGTATACATTTTGGTGACATGCTCCTTAATTACAAGTATGAATATGAAGATCGAGTGTCAAACCGCTTGAGAACGTTGCCCCCTTCTGTTGGAGTCGAACGACTATATCAATACCTTCACCTATCCAGGGATTCGGAGAGCCAAACCATGTATTCCAGGAATCAATCCGCTGTATGCTATTGGACATGGACACATTAATTCACAGTTAGATTACAAAAGTACAGAGCCTAACCCTTGTCCAACGTTATCGATTAGAATAATGTCAAACATGCTACAGAAGACCTTACCCTCAGAGAACCTAACTCGCTGTATCGAGAGAATAACTTCTCGCTCAGAGAAACAAATTAGCAGAGATTTCAGTGTCGGGCACATTAGCATCAAGTATGAACGAGAGGATCGAGAGTCATACCGTTCGAGAGGGTCTTCGACTTCTATGGGAGACGAACGGATAAGTCAATAACATCACCCATCCTGTGGTTCGGAGTGTCAAACCAGGTGTTCCGGGAAAACGTCCGCTAAAGTGTTTCGGCAATACAAACCTTAATTCGCGGTTCTATTATTAAAGTACGGCGTCACTCCATTTGAGAATCTTACCAGTTAGTATAGAGTCAAACGTTTTACTGAAGTCCTTACCCTACGAATGTCAAATCCGCCGTAACTGGAGCATAACTTCGTGCTGAGAGAAACACAATTGTATATATTTTAGTGATGGGCATCATAGTGTGATGAATGAAATACAAAACCAAGGGACAATCCGTTCGAGATTATTACCAACGTCTTTGAGATTCGAACAGTTCAGTCAATAGCATCACATATACAATGGTTCCGAGATTATAGTCAGGCACTCCGGGATTAAATCCGCTAAAAAAGTATTAGCAATAGACATATTAATTCAAGGGTCGAATATAAAAGTCGCACGTCATATCTTTGTATACTGTTACCTATTCGTATGGCGTCAAACTTTTTACAGAATGCCATACGTTCCGAGAAGGCCATCCCGCTGCAGCATGTGTGTTGCTCAGTGTTCACGGAAGAAAATTAGTAGCATTTACTCCAGGAATACATGGATTGACTCTTAGAATATTGGAATAGGTCAAGCTATGGACTTAGCCGTTCGTCTCCCAAGGAAGGTGGTAACGTTCTGCAACGCTTTTACTTTCGATGTTGATATTTACACACAAACATGTGGTGTTAGCTCACTAAGATGCCAACTAATATCTTTCCGTCCACATTAAGCTGGACATTCGCTACAGCGGGTTAGGTTCTCGGAAGGAATGGCATTCGGTGAAAGAAATAACTTTTTGGGCATGTGCTATGTTCTCCGTCAGTTTGACTCCTACATTAATACTCATATCGTGAATTAGGGTGTCAATTGCCAACACCTGTCAACGGATTTATTCCGCATTACCTGATATGACTCTCAGAATCGCAGGATAGGTATAGCTATTGACATAGCCGTTCGAACATCAAAGAGGGCGGTAAATACCTCGAATTCCTTGACACACGTTCATCTAATTCATGCATAACGTTAATGTGCCCGTCACTATAATGATCACAAATTTGCTATTCGGAACACGAAGTAATACCATCAATATGGCGGGTTACCTTCTCGGAAGGTATGGTCTGCGGTAATGTGTTAGACTGTATACGAATAGGTAACGTTCTAGAACGGTATGGCCCCCATCTTAAATATTCGAACAGTCAATGAGAATGACTATTGCCAATACCTTTGAGCGGATTTACTCCCGGAATAGCTGGTGACTTTCGGTATCACGGAGTAGGTGATGTTATTGACTTAGCCGATCAACAGTCAAAGATGTTGGTATCATTAGCCATCGTTTTGACCCTTGTGCTACTAATTTATACATGAATTTAGTGTAGCTGCCACTTAAGTCTCTACTAACTATCTTCTCAGAATACGAGGTAATACCCTCGATGCAGCGAGTTATCTTTTCGGAAGGGAAGGCCTTCGGTGAAAAACTTGACCCTATACCAATAAGTATCGTACAACAACGGTTTGACTCTGCATTATATAATATATACCGTGAATTTGGTTGTTTAAAGTCAGGAAGGTACTGCGGATTTACTCGAGGAATGTCCGATTTGACTCTTGGAATCACAGAATATGTGGAGCTATTGGCATAACCGTTCGTTTCTCAAAGAAGGAGGTAACGTTCTAAAACTGTTGGACCCTCGGTCTTCTAAGCCAGCATGAAATTATGACGCCAATTTCTAAAATGTATACTAATGCGTTTCTTTGAACGCGAAGCTATACACTACATACAGCGGCTTGGCTTAGCGGATGGTAAGGCCTCCAATAAAGCGGATGCGTTCATACCAATTTGTAACGATCTGCAACGGTTCGTCACTGCAATTTAATATTTATACAGTCAATTTAGGTGTCTTCTGCCATTACAGATCAGCGCATTTACCCCAGGGATACCTGGACAACGATTCGGAATCACAGGATAGGTTATGTTATTGACAAAGCTGTGCGATTAGCAAAGAAAGTGGTACAGTTCTCGAAAGGGTAGACGCTCGATTTTGCAATACATACATGAAAATGAGCTGTCCGGCTGGCATAACATCTACTAATTTAATTCCGTAAACACTGAGCAATACACTTCCTACAGCTGGATAGGCTTCTCGGAAAATATGGTCTTCGGTAAAAAGGTTGACTGTGTACGAATACGTAACGTTCTACAATGATTTGATACTCTACTTTAATATTCAAAACGTTAATTAAGGCGACAAAGCCAATACTCGTCAGCGGATTTACGTCTGGAATTGCAGATTTTGCTCTCGGCGTCACATGATATGTAAAGCTATAAACTTAGCTCTCCGACTCTAAAAGGAGATGGTAACGATCTGGAAGAGTTTGACACTCGTCCTTCTAATTCATAAATGGAATTAAGGTGACGTCAGTAAATTGCATACTAATCTGTATCCCTAAACACGTAGCTATACTCTCGATACGGAGGGTTAGCTTCGCTGGCGGTAAGACATTCGGTAAAACGTTCGACTTTATACCAACTGGAAGCGTTCTCAGACAACGGGCTCGTTAACTTCATGTATTGATTAGAGCATCGATGGTCAAGCCGGTCGAGAACGTTACCGCCAACTTTCATAGTCGAACGCATATGTCAGTAGCACCACCGTGCAGTATTTCAGAAATCCGAACCAGGTAATCCCAGAGTAAATCGGCTGAAGAGTTTTGGCAATGGACACCTTTATTCACGGTTTGAATATTACAGTAGAGCGCCAAACCATTTGAGAGCGTTAACAACTGGTATAAAGTGAAACGTCTAACCGAAGGCCTTTCCTTCCGCGACCCATTCCCCCTTTATCGAGAAACTAAGTTCGTGTTCAGAGAATGAAATTAGTGGTCATTTCAGTAGCGTTCTCCTATGCTTCATGTATGAATTAGAAGATCGAATGTCAAACCGCCCGAGAACGTTGTCACCTACTGTGAGTGTGGAACGGTTATGTCAATAGCTTCACCCATCCTGCGATTCCAAGAGTCATACTAGGTATCCTGGGAGTAAATCAGTTGAATAGCATTGGTAGTATGCACCTGACGTCACGGTTTGAATATTAAAATAGAGCGTTAAACCGTTGTAAATCATTGCGAATTGGTGCAGGGACAAACTTCTTACGGAATGCCTTGCCCTCCACGAAACTATCCAGCTGTATCCAGAGTATAACACAGTGCTCAGAGGGACGAATTAGTGTTCATTTTAGTGTACGGCAACTTAATTTAAATTATGAATTGGATGCTCGAGCGTCAAACCGTTCGAGAATATTACATCATTCTTTGAGATAAGAACGACTAAGTCAATAGCTTCATGCATCCTGTGATTCAGAGACGTCAAACCAGGCATTTCGGATGTAAATCCGCTTATCAATATTGGTAATAGACATCTTAATTCACTGCTCGAATATTAAAGTACAAAGTCAAACGGTTGTAGAACATTACCTATTCCCACAGATTCAAACATTTTAGCGAGGGCCTTACCTTCCAATCAACCTATCACGCTGTAACGAGTATCCTTTTTAATGTTCACGGAAACGAATTGGTAGATATTTCAACAGACGGACACCTCATTTTATGCATAAATATCAAAATCGATAGTCAATACGTTACAAATTGTTACAACCCTCTATGAGAGTTGGACGGCTATGTCTATAGCTTCTCTAGTCCTGTCATGCCGTAAGTCAAACGAGATATTCCGGTAGTGAATCCGTTGTTCAGCATAGGCAACGACCCCATATTTAATGTTATGCATATTAAAGTAGGGAGTCAAAGCGTTGGAGAACACTACTAATTGGTATATGGTACTTCTTTTTGCCGAATATGTATCCTTCCTAGAACATATCCCGCAATAGCGAGAGTCATGCCTAATGCATACGGAAACAAATAAGTAGACATTATTGCAAAAACGCACCACATTTTCATATCTGAATTAGAATATCGAGTGTCAAATCGTTCCAGACCGTTCCCACCTTCTTTGGGACTGGAACGACTAACTCAATCGTTTCACCTATCCTGTGATTCCGTTAGTCATATCTGGTATTCCTGGAGTCAATCCGCAGTACATTATTGGCGATAGACACCATAATTCACGGTATGAATATTAATGTACAGTGTCAAACCGTCGTGGATCGATACACATTGGTATGAAGACATCCTTTGTACTGAGGGACTTACTTCCGGGGGTCTAACGCGCTGTATCGAGAGCATAACCTCGTGCTCACGGATGCAAATTGGTATACGCTTTAGTGACAGCCACCTTCATTTCATCTATGATTTAGAAGATCGAGGAAGAAACCGTTGGAGAACGTTGCCTCCTTATTTGGGGGTCGAACGCATTAGACAATAGCTAAAGCTGTCATGTGATTCCGAAAGTCAAACAACTTATTCCGGGAGATAATCCGTTGATCAGTGTTGACACTGGACACATTATCATGTCCTGAATATTAATACAGACCGTCAAACCGTTGTGGAACGTTACTAATTGCAATAAAATCAAACCATTTTACCGAAGACCTTACACTCCGAAATATTAACCCTCTGTATCGGGAGTATAACTTTGTGCTCAGAGTAGTTATTTCTCAATTCACTGACGGGCACCTTAATTGCATGTATGAATTAGGAGACCTGGTGTCAAACAGTTTGAGAAGGACACCACTTTCTTTGAGTGTCGAACAGCTAATCCAATAGCTTCACTATCCTGTAATTCCGAGAGTCAAACCAGTCATTGCAGGAGTAAATCAGCTGAACGGTATTGAAAATAAACACCTTGGTTTACGGTGTAAATATTAAAGTAGAAGGTAAAACCGTTTGATAACGATACCAATTGGCATAACGAAATACTATTCACCTGATACCTTACCTTCAGAGAATATAATCCGCTGTATCGCGGGTATAACTTCGTGTTTTGCGAAACAAATTAGTAGACATTTTAGTGACGATCACATTAATGTCGTTCAGGAATTAGTAGATTGATGGTCAAACCGTTCGAGAATGTCATCACCATCATTGACGGCCGGTTGTCTAAGTCAGTTGCTTCGTCTGTCCTATGATTCCGAGAGTAATGCAAGGTATTCCTGGAATAATCGGTTGAACACTATTGGCAATAGTCTGCTTATTTCACGATATGAACATCAAGGCAGAGCATCAAACAGTTGTGGAGCATTACCGATTCGTATAGAGTCAAACGCTTTACCGAAGTGCTAACCTTCCGTGAAGCTGACCCTCTGTAGCGAGAGTATAACTTCGTGTTCAGAGTAGCAAGAACGTATACATTTTGGTGACGGCTACAGTAGTATTATGTGTGAAATCGATGATCCAGGGGAAAACGGTTCGAGAATTTGACCACCTTCCTTGAGACTGGAACAGCTACCAGAATAGCTTCTTGTAGAGTAGAGCAGACAAGTCAGCAGCTTCAGCTATACTGTGAATCCGAGAGTCACGCCGTGTATTCCAGCAGTAAATACGCTCATCAGTTCTGGTAATAGACACCTTGGTTCAAGTTATGAATATTAAAGTAGAGCGTCAAACCGCGGATGTACGTAACATATTTGTATAGAGTAAAACTCTTTCCCGAAGGCCTAACCTCCAGAGATGCTAACCCGCTGTATCGAGCGTATAACACCGTGTTCAGTGAAACAAGATACACAATGGCGGCCACCATATCATCATGTATGAAGAAGAAGATCGAGCGTCAAACCGTTAGAGAACGTTTTCACCTCCCTTGAATGTCACACTTTTAAGTCAATATCTGCACCTAACCCTTGATTCCGTGAGGCAATTCAGGTATTCCAGGAGTAAATCCGTTGAACGATATTGGTTTGACGGTTGGTCTCAAACGGTAGGACGCTTTACTTTTCTATTGAAACCGAGAATTAAAGTGTCTATTGACAGTACTCTTCAACAGATATACTCCAGGAATACCTGGATTGACTATCCGATTCCCTGGATCGGTGAAGCTATTGAGTTAGCCGTTCGACCATTAATGATTGGGGAGACGTTCTCCATCGATTTGGTACTCGGTCTTCTGTTTTATACATGGAATTAAGATGACCGTCACTAAAATGCATACAAATTCGTTTCACTGAGCACGATTGTATACTCTCACTACAGCGGATGTTGTTTCGTGGAAGGGACGATTCACTGTGTAAGCTTCGAAACATAGCATGTGCTAACGTTCTCGATGGGTTTCATTCTCGACATCAATATTCGTACCGTGAATTAAGATGTGCATTGATAATAATGCATAAAGGATTGGTTTCCGGAATGGCTGGCATGGCCAACGGATAACAAGATGCGTGAAGCCATTGACTCAGCCGCATAAAGAAGATGGTATCCTTCTCGAACTCACTGACTCCGGATTTTCCTATTCATTCATGCAATTATGTTGACCGTCTGCTAAAATATCTTGTAAACTGTTTTCGTCAACACTAATATAGACAATCGCTAGTTAGGTGTTGGTTCAAGGAAGATAAGTTATTCGATAGAACGTTTGCTTTTGTACCAGTTGGAAACGATGTCGAACGGATTGACGCTCTACTTTAATATTTATACCGTGAATTAAGTTGCCAATTGCCAATACTATTCAGCGGACTTACTCTCGAATTACGTGGTTTGCCTCTCGGAATCACATGATAGGTGAAGCTTCTGACATAGTAGTGCGGCCCATGAAGAAGGAGGTAACGTTCTCGGACGGTTTGACCAACGACCTTCCTATTGATACATGAAATTACTATGTGTGTGTCTTGAAATGTCTTAAAATTTGTTTCCCAGAACGCGAAATTATACACAGGATACAGCAGGTTATGATCCCGGAAGGTAAGGTATCCGGGATGGAGTATGACCTTATACCAATACGTAATGTTCTCAAACGTATCGGCGCTCTACTTTAATACACAAACTGCAAATTCAGGTATCCTTTGCCATTACTGTACAACGGATTTACACCTAATATTCCTGGTGTGACTCTCGGAAGCACAGAATAGGGGAAGTTATTTTCTTAGATATGCGATTCTGAATGGAGGCGGTAACGTTCTGGAACGGTTTTCCTCCCGATCTTCTCATTCATATAGGAAAATAAGGGTTGCTTCTTGTATAATGTACACTAATTTATTTCTGTGGGCACTAAGCATGACTCTCGCAACAGCGAGTTATGTTCTAGGAAGGTAATATATTTGGTAAAAAGAATGACACTATATGAACTGGTAATGTTCTCCGACGGATTGACCGTCGACTGTAATATTCGTACCCTTAATTCAGGTGTCTATTTCCAATACTGATCAGGGATGATACTCCTAGAATACCAGCCATCAGTCTCAGAATCAACGGATGGTTGAAACCAGTGGTTTGGCCGTTCCTTCCTCACAGTATGTGGAAACGTTTTCGAACGGTTTCACGATCGATCTTCTAATTCGTATGTGAAATTAAGGCGCCCGTCACAGAAAGGAAGACAAATTTCTTTCTCTGAACACGAAGTTATATTTTCAATGCAGCGGGTTAGGTTCATGGATGGTCAGGTCTTCACTAATTCCCTGAACATTATCCCAATTAGTAACGCTCTCAAACTGTTTGACGCACTACCTTAATGTTGAAAGAGTGAATTAACGCGTCTGTTGCCAAAACTGTTCAGAAGATTAACGTCCGGATTACCTGGTTTGTCTCTCGGAACCACAGGATGGGAGAAGCTACTGACGTAGCCATTCGACACGCACAGATGATGGTTATGATCACGAAAGTTTGGACCATCGATCATCGCAATCATACACTAAGCAAAGGTGCCCGTCACTGAAATGAAGAATAATTTCTACCTCTGAACAGGTAATTTTACTCTCGATCCCACGGGTGAGATTCTCCGAAGGTGTGGCGTTGCGAAAAACGATTGACCTTATACCAATTGGTAACGATCTCAAACCGCTTGACGATCTACATCAATATTGAAACCGTGGATTAAGGTGTCTATTGGCAACACAGTCAGCAATTTACTCCCGCATTACCTGATATGACTCTCGGGATCACTGGACAGGTGAAGCTACTAACCTATCCATTCTATCCTCAGAGATGGTGGTAACGTTCTCGAACAGTTTGACAACTCGATCTTTTGAACTCATACATGGAATTAAAGTGCCCGTCACTAAAATGCATACTAATTTGCTTCTTCGAACACGAAGTTATACTCTCCATATAGCGGGTTATCTTCTCGAAAGTAAGGCCTTCCGAGAAAAGTTTGACTCTACTGCAATACGTTATCATTCCACAACGGTTTGAATATGTACTTTACTGTTGATACAGTGCAATAGGGTGTATGAGGCCATTACTGTACACCAGATCTACTCCCGGAATACCTGGTTTCACTTTCGGAATCACTGGATGGGTGAAACCACTGACTTATGCGTTCGACACTTGATGAAGGTCAGAACGTTCTCGAATGGCTTGACACTCGATCTTCTAATTCATGTTCGATAATAAGGTATGCTTCTGCAATACTGTCTACTAATTTCTTCCCATCAGCACTCAGCATGACATTCGCTACAGCCGGATATGACCTAGGATGATAATGTATTCGGTAAAAAGATGGACTTTATATCAATTAGCAATGATCTCCGGCGGATTGAATGTCTACCTCAATATTCATACCGTCATTTGAGATGTTTATTGCCAGTACTGCTCAGCGAAATTACTGTCGGAAAACCTGGTTTGACAATTGGAATTACAGGTTAGGTGAAGCTATTGACATCGCAGTTCGACTCACGAAGAAGTGTCCGTCGTATAAAATGTCTGCTAAATTGTTTCCGTGAACACAAAGAAGACACATGTAGCAGCGGGTTGGGTTCATGAAGGTAAGGAATCCGGTAAAATCATTGACTTTATCACATTTGGCTATGTTCTAAAACGGTCTAACTCCGTACCTAAACTTAATAGCGGCTTCCTTCCTGGGTTTCCTGGTTTGACTCACGGAATCACAGCATATATGGGGCTATTGACTTATATGTTCGTCTCTCACAGAAGGTGGAAACGTTTTCGAGCGGATTGACGCTCGACCTCTTAATTAATGTGTGAAATGAAGATGCTCGTAACTACAATGTATACCGGTTCGTACCTCTGAACACGGTGTGATACTCTCGATTCTGCTGGTCAGTTCTTGGATGGGTATGCATTCTGCAAAAAGTTCAACCCTACAGGAATAAATAATTTTCTACAACGGCTTGACGGCCTGCTTTAACATTCAAACCGTGACTCGAGGTGTTCACTGCCAATACTGTACAGCACATTTACTCCCGGAATATCCGGATTTAATTTCGTAATCACAGAATAGGTGAAGCTATTGACCTTGCCGTTGGAACATTAACCTTATCGAACAGTTTGACCATCGATATTCTAATTCATACATGAATTTAAACACGAAGTTGTACTCTCGATTCTGCAGGTTAGCATCTCGGATGGTAATGATTTCTGAAAAATATTTACATTATAGCCACTGGTACCGTTCTCAAACGGGGTAACGTGAATTTGAATATTCCAACCGTGGTGTAACGTGTCTATTACCAATACCGCTCAGCTGATTTACATCCGGAATACCTGGTTTAACTCTCGGAATCACAGGATCGGTAAGACTATTGACTTAGCCGTCCGTCTCTCAATGAATGTGGTAACGATATCGAAGCGTTTGACATTCGATATTCTAATTCATATATCAAAATCAGGTATGCCTCTGCTATAATATCTACTAATTAGTTCCTGTAGTCCCAAAACACGACAATCCTTACGGCGGCTTGCGTTCTCGGAATGTAAGGTATAGGTAAAAAAGAATGACATTCTACCAATTGGTAATGTGCTCCATCGAATTGACTGTCTACTTTAATAATCATACCAAGAATTATGGTGTCAATTGCCAATACTGTCCAGCGGATTTACACCTAGAATACCAGGCTTGACTCTCGCAATCACAAATATAGTTGATGTTATTCGCTCAGCCGTTCGACCCTCAAAGAGGGTGGTAATGATTTCGTACGGATTAACTCACGATGTTCCAATTCATATTTCAAAATAAGGTATGCCTCTGCTATAATATCTACTAATTTGGTTCCGTCAGCACTAAGCATGACGCTCGCTACGGCGCGTTATGTTCTAGGAAGGTATCGTATTCAGTAATAGGAATGACATTATACCAATTGACAATGTTCTCCGACGGATTGACCTTCTACTTTAATATTCATACCCTGAATGAAAGTGTCTATTGCCAATACTGAACACCGGATTCACTCTCGGTATAACTGATTTGTCTATCGGAATCACTGGGTAGGTGAAGCTATTGACTTAGCCGCCCGACTCCCAATGGCGGTGGGAATGTCCTCGAAGGGTTTGACCGTCGATCTTCGCATTCATAATGAAATTGCGGTCCCCGTCACTAAGCTCTACAGTAATTCATCCCTCTGAATACGATGTTATATTATAGTTACAGAGGGTTAATTTTTCAGAGGATAAGGTCCTCGGAAAAACGTTTCACTTTCCAGCAATTGGTGACGATCCCAGTCGAATTGACGCTCCACTATAACATGCAAACCGTGAACTGAGGTGTATATTACAAATACTGTTCAGCGGATTTACTCCCGGAATACCTGGTTTGATTCTCGGAATCGCAGGATAGGAGATGTAATTGACGTAGCCGTTCGTCTCTAACAGAAGGTGGCAACGTTCTCTAACGGCTTCACCACCGCTCTTCTGATTTATACATGAAGTTAATGTGCCCGTCATTGAAATGAATACTAATATCTTTCTCTGAACACGAACTTAATCTCTCGATGAAGCCGATGCGGTTTGCGGAAGGTATGGCACTCAGTAAAACATTTGAATCTACAACAACAGTTAAAGTTCAGCAATGGTTTGGCACTCTACCTTAATATTCATACCGAGAATTAAGAAGTCCGTTGCCAGTAGAATATACCGGCTTGACTCCCGGAATACCTTGTATGATCATCGGAATATCAGGATAGTTATAGCTATTGACCTTGAACTTCGGCTCTCGGAGGAATTGGTAACGTTGTGGAACGATTCCACGTACGCTCATCTTGTTGATAATAGTATTAATGTGCCAGTCACCAAAAAGTTTTCTGGCTTCATCCTCTGAACACGAAGTTATACCCTCGATACAGCGGGTTATCTTTTCGGAGGGAAAGGTCTTCGGTAAAACTTTTTACTTTATAGCCATTGGTAACGATCTGAAACGGTTCGACGCTCTATATTTAATATTCAAACCGTGAATTAAGTTGACTACTACTAATACTGTTCACCTTATTTACTCCCGGAAAACCTGGTCTGACTCTCGGAACCGCAGGATAGGTGTAGCTATAGTGATATGTATGCGATTCCACGACGTAACGTTCTAGAACGCTTTCACCCATGATCTCCTCATTCATACATGAAATTAAGGTGCCCTTCACTGCAATGTATACCAATTTGCACATCTCAGTACGATGGAATGCTCTAAATACATCGGGTTATGGTCTCGGAGGGTAAGGTTTTGTGTGAAACTTTTAACATTATCCCAATATGTATCGGCATACAAATATTTGACTCTGTGCTTAAATATTCTTACCCTGAACTAAGGTGTCCACTGCCAATACTGTTCAAAGGATTGACTCCCAGCATACCCTATTTGACTCATCGAATCACAGAACAGGAGAAACTGTAAACGTAGCCTTTCAACTCTTAGAGAAGGTGGTAACGTTCTCGACTGGTTTGATCCTCGATCTTTTAATTCATTCATGAAGTTAAGGTGCTCGTCACTAAATTGTATAATAATGTGTTTCCCTAAACACGTAGCTATACTCTCGATACGGCGGGATAGCTTCTTTGACGTTAAGGCCATCGGTATAGTGTTTGACTTGCTACCAAACGGTAGCTTTGAGTCTTAACTCACGGTATGAATATTAAACAACACAGTCAAACCGCTGGAGGACGTTACCAATTACTGAAACGTCATACTCCATACCGGATACCTTTCCTTTCGAGATAATAACTCGCTGTATCGTGGGTACAACACTGAGATCAGCGATAGAAATTAGTGGACATTTTACCAGGCGGACAACGCAAATCTATATACGAATTAAAAGATCGAGTGTCAAACCGTTCGAGAACGTTACCACCATATGTATGATACGAACGGCTAAGTCATTACCTTCACATATCCCGTGATTCCGAGGGGCATCCTGGGAAAACTGAGAGTAAGTCAGCTGAAGAGTATTGGCATTTAACACCTTAATTCACGGCATGCATATTAAAGTAGAGCGTGAAACCGTTTGAGAACCTTACCTATTGCTATATAGTCAAATGTTTTACCGAAGACCTTACCCACCTAAAAACAGACCACCTGTATCGAGAGCATAACGGCGTGTTCAGAGTTGCGAACTAGTATACATTTTAGAGACAACAAACTTAATTGGATGCTTGATATAGAAGGTCGAGAGTGAACTGGTTCGAGAGTGTTACAACCATCTAAGAGATACGAACGACTACGTCAATGGCTTCAGATATCCAGTGATTCCGAAAAAAACCAGGTACTCCGGTTGTAAATCGGTTGACAAGTATTGGCAATAGATACCTTAATTTGCAGAGTGAATATTAAGGAAGGCCGTCAAACAGTTGTAGAACATTTCCAATTCGGGCAGGGTTATACTTCTTACAGAATGCCTTACACTCTGAAAAACAGGCCAGCTGTGTCGAGAGTATAACACCGTGATCAGAGGTACGAACTAGTAGTATACATTTTCTGAAGAACACCTTAATTTCATGCTCGGATTAAGAGATCGATTTTCAAACCATTCGAGAACGTTAGCACCTTCTGTAAGAGGCAAGGGCTAAATCAATAGCTTCACCTATCCTTTGATTCCGAGAGTGAATCCTGGTATTCCCGAGGGAAAACCGCTGATGAGTATTCGTAATGGACACATTTATTCACGGTTTGAATATTAAAATAGAGCGACAAGCCGATTGAGAACGATACCAATTTCTGTATAGTCAATCTTTTTACCAAATACCATACCTTCCGACAACCTAGCCCGCTGTAGCGAGAGTCTGGCTTATTGCTGACGCAAATAAATTATTAGATATATTAGCAGGTGGACACCACATTTCCATGAATATATATCAAAATCGGGAGCCAATTCGATCGAAATCGCTACCACCTTGATTGAGAATAGAATGCCTGTGTCAACAGCATCACTTAGCGTGTGATTCTGAGAGACAAGCCTGGTATTCCGGGAGTAAATCCACTGAACTGGATTGGCAATAAACACCATACTTCTCGTTATGAATGTTAAAGTGGAGCATCAAACCGATTGAGAACGATACCATTTCATATATGGTCAAACGTTTCACTGCAGGCCTTATCATCTGAAAGACTAACCAGCTGTATCGAGAACATGTTCAGAGAAAGAAATTAATTTATATTTTAGTGACGGTCACCTTAATTTCATGTATTAATTAGAAGATCGAGGGCAGAACCGTTCAAGATCGAGGTCGCCTTAGTGTGAAATTTAACGCCTTAGTTATTAGCCTGACCTGTCCTGTGATTCTGAAAGACAAACCAGACATTGCGAGAGCAAATAAACTGTACACTATTGGAAATGGACAACTTAATTTACGGTTTCAATATTGATGTAGATCGTGATATCGTTTGTGACCATCACCAATTTGTATAAAGTCAATCATTTACCGAAGACCTTACCCTGCCAGAATCTAAACCTACTGTACCGAGATATTAATTTTATGTTGAGGGAAGCAAATTTGTGCCCATTATAGTGACGGTCACCTTAATTTCATGTATGAAACCGAAGATCGTGTGTGAGAACGTTACCAACATCTTTGAACGTCGAACGGCTAAGTCAACAGCTTCACCTATCCTATGATTCCGAGGCTCAAACAAGGTGTTCCGGGAGTAAATGCGCTATACAGCATCGGCATTGAAAACCCTACTACCCGGTACAAATATTAACTTACAGAGGCACACAGTTGTGCAACGTTCATTACTGGTATGGAGTCAAACATTCTACCGCATGCATTAGGTTGCGTGAAGCTGACCCGCTGCATTTAGATTATATTCTAGCGTTGAAGGAAGCAAATTCGAAAATCCAGAGTCAAGACGATCGTGATCGTGATCACCTCCCTTGGGATTTGATACCCCGCTATTCTGCGAAACAGACCAGGAATTCCGGGAGTCTATCTGCAGTATAGTATTGACAATGGACGCCCTAATTCACAGTATAAATTGTATAGTACAGAATCATACCGTAGTAGAACGTTACCAACTGGTATAGAATCAAACTTTGTACTGATTACGTAACCTCCCGAGAAGCTATCGCGCTGGATTGAGAGCTTAACTTCGTTTGGAGAGAAGCAATATAGTTTGCATCTTAGTGACGGGCACCTTATCTTCATCTATGAATTAGAAGACCGAACGTGAAAGCCTTCGCGAAAGATACCATCCTCCTTATGAGTCGCACGGCTAAGACAATAGCTAGTTGCCAATAGACAACTTAATTCACGGTTTGTATAGTAAAGTATAGCGTCAAACCGCTTGAGAGCATTACTATTCGGTATAAAGTCAAACATTTTACCGATGGCCTTACCTTCGGGGAAGCAATCTCGCCGTTTCGAGAGAATAACGTAGTGCTCAGTGAAAGACAATAGTCTTGATTTCAGTGACTGACTTCTTAATTTAATGAATGCGTGAGAATGTCGCGGCTCAAACCGATCGAGAACGTTACCACGTTCTTAAAGACTCGTACAGCTATGCCAATAGTGTCCCCGATCCTGTGATACTGAGTGTCAAACCTGTTATTGCGAAAGTGAATCCGCTGAGCAGTACTGGCATCAGCCACCTCACTCTGCTGTTCGAATATTAACATATAGAGTCACACCGTTGACGAACGATACATACGGGTACAGAGTCAAACGTTCTACTGTGGACCTTACCCTCCGAAGGACTATCCCGCTTTATCGATAGTATAACATGGTGTTCCGTGGGACGTATATGTAGACATTTTAGTGACGCGCAACTAAATTTCATATATGAATAAGAAGATCTGGGGTCAAGCCGTTCGCAAATGTAACGAACTTCTTTGAGGGACGATTGGGTAAGTCAACAGATTCATCAATCCCGTAATTCGGTGAGCCATACCAGGTATACCTGGAGTAAATATGCTGACCAGTATTGCCAATAGACACCTTAATTCACGGTTTGAATTGTAAAGCAAAGGTTCTAACCGATTGAGAGCATTGGCAATTGGTATAAAGTCAAACACTTTACCCACGGCCTTACCTTTGAAGAAGCAAACTAGCCGTGTCGAGAATATAACATCGTGTCATGAGAAAGCAATTAGTCTTTATTTCAGTGACAGCACCTCACCTTCGTGCATGAATTAGAAGATCGAGTGTCAAACCGTTCGGGAAAGTAACCACCTTCCGTGAGAGACGATCGGCCAGTAAAATAGCTTCACATATCGTGTGATTCCGAGAGTCACACCACGTGTTCCTGGAACAAATCCGCTGTACAGTATTTGTATTGAAAAACCTACATCACACTATAATTATTAAAGTACAGAGTCAACAGATGTACTAATATACCTATTGGTATAGGGTCTAACCCATGACCGAAGGCCGTACGTTCCGAGAA
>NW_027469680.1:0-78848 GCF_051020765.1 Lasioglossum baleicum
AGCAAAAACACGTGCGAGAGGATGCATCCCGCAGGCCAGTCGAGCAAAAACACGTGCGAGAAGATGCATCCCGCAGGCCAGTCGAGCAAAAACACGTGCAAGAGGATGCATCCCGCAGGCCAGTCGAACAAAAACACGTGCGAGAGGATGCATCCCGCAGGCTAGTCGAGCAAAAACACGTGCGAGAGGATGCATCCCGCAGGCCAGTCGAGCAAAAACACGTGCGAGACTATGCATCCCGCAGGCCAGTCGAGCAAAAACTCGTGCGAGAGGATGCATCCCGTAGGCTAGTCGAGTAATAACACGTGCGAGAGGATGCATCCCGCAGTCTAGTTGAGTAAAAACACGTGCGAGAGGCTGCATCCCGCAGGCTAGTCGAGTAAAAACACGTGCAAGAGGATGCATCCCGCAGGCCAGTCGAGCAAAAACACGTGCGAGAGGATGCATCCCGCAGGCTAGTCGAGCAAAAACACGTGGGAGAGGATGCATCCCGCAGGCTAGTCGAGTAACAACACGTGCGAGATGATGCATCCCGCAGGCTAGTCGAGTAAAAACACGTGCGAGAGGATGCATCCCGCAGGCTAGTCGAGCAAAAACACGTGCGAGAGGATGCATCCCGCAGGCTAGTCGAGTACAAACACGTGCGAGAGGATGCATCCCGCAGCCTAGTCGAACAAAAACACGTGCGAGAGGATGCATCCCGCAGGCCAGTCGAGCAAAAACACGTGCGAGAGGATGCATCCCGCAGGCTAGTCGAGCAAAAACACGTGCGGGAGGATGCATCCCGCAGGCCAGTCGAGCAAAAACACGTGCGAGAGGATGCATCCCGCAGGCTAATCGAGCAAAAACACGTGCGAGAGGATGCATCCCGCAGGCTAGTCGAGCAAAAACACGTGCGAGAGGATGCATCCCGCAGGCTAGTCGAGTACAAACACGTGCGAGAGGATGCATCCCGCAGCCTAGTCGAACAAAAACACGTGCGAGAGGATGCATCCCGCAGGCCAGTCGAGCAAAAACACGTGCGAGAGGATGCATCCCGCAGGCCAGTCGAGCAAAAACACGTGCGAGAGGATGCATCCCGCAGGCCAGTCGAGCAAAAACACGTGCGAGAGGATGCATCCCGCAGGCTAGTCGAGTAAAAACACGTGCGAGAGGATGCATCCCGCAGGCTAGTCGAGTAAAAACACGTGCGAGAGGATGCATCCCGCAGGCTAGTCGAGTAAAAACACGTGCGAGAGGATGCATCCCGCAGGCTAGTCGAGCAAAAACACGTGCGAGAGGATGCATCCCGCAGGCTAGTCGAGCAAAAACACGTGCGAGAGGATGCATCCCGCAGGCTAGTCGGGCACAAACACGTGCGGGAGGATGCATCCCGCTGGCTAGTCGACTAAAACCACGTGCGAGAGGATGCATCCCGCAGGCTAGTCGAGCAAAAACACGTGCGAGAGGATGCATCCCGCAGGCCAGTCGAGCAAAAACACGTGCGAGACTATGCATCCCGCAGGCCAGTCGAGCAAAAACTCGTGCGAGAGGATGCATCCCGTAGGCTAGTCGAGTAAAAACACGTGCGAGAGGATGCATCCCGCAGTCTAGTTGAGTAAAAACACGTGCGAGAGGCTGCATCCCGCAGGCTAGTCGAGTAAAAACATGTGCAAGAGGATGCATCCCGCAGGCCAGTCGAGCAAAAACACGTGCGAGAGGATGCATCCCGCAGGCTAGTCGAGCAAAAACACGTGCGAGAGGATGCATCCCGCAGGCTAGTCGAGTAACAACACGTGCGAGATGATGCATCCCGCAGGCTAGTCGAGTAAAAACACGTGCGGGAGGATGCATCCCGCTGGCTAGTCGACTAAAACCACGTGCGAGAGGATGCATCCCGCAGGCTAGTCGAGTAAAAACACGTGCGAGAGGATGCATCCCGCAGGCCAGTCGAGCAAAAACACGTGCGAGAGGATGCATCCCGCAGGCCAGTCGAGCAAAAACACGTGCGAGAGGATGCATCCCGCAGGCCAGACCGAGCAAAAACACGTGCGAGAGGATGCATCCCGCAGGCTAGTCGAGCAAAAACACGTGCGAGAGGATGCATCCCGCAGGCTAGTCGAGTAAAAACACGTGCGAGATGATGCATCCCGCAGGCTAGTCGAGTAAAAACACGTGCGGGAGGATGCATCCCGCTGGCTAGTCGACTAAAACCACGTGCGAGAGGATGCATCCCGCAGGCTAGTCGAGCAAAAACACGTGCGAGAGGATGCATCCCGCAGGCCAGTCGAGCAAAAACACGTGCGAGACTATGCATCCCGCAGGCCAGTCGAGCAAAAACACGTGCGAGACTATGCATCCCGCAGGCCAGTCGAGCAAAAACTCGTGCGAGAGGATGCATCCCGCAGGCTAGTCGAGCAAAAACACGTGCGAGAGGATGCATCCCGCAGGCTAGTCGAGCAAAAACACGTGCGAGAGGATGCATCCCGCAGGCTAGTCGAGTAAAAACACGTGCCAGAGGATGCATCCCGCAGGCTAGTCGAGTAAAAACACGTGCGAGAGGATGCATCCCGCAGGCTAGTCGAGTAAAAACACGTGCGAGAGGATGCATCCCGCAGGCTAGTCGAGTAAAAACACGTGCGAGAGGCTGCATCCCGCAGGCTAGTCGAGTAAAAACACGTGCGAGATGATGCATCCCGCAGGCTAGTCGAGTATAAACACGTGCGAGAGGATGCATCCCGCAGGCTAGTCGAGCATAAACACGTGCGAGAGGATGCATCCCGCAGGCTAGTCGAGCAAAAACACGTGCGAGAGGATGCATCCCGCAGGCCAGTCGAGCAAAAACACGTGCGAGACGATGCATCCCGCAGGCCAGTCGAGCAAAAACACGTACGGGAGGATGCATCCCGCAGGCCAGTCGAGCAAAAACACGTGCGAGAGGATGCATCCCGCAGGCCAGTCGAGCAAAAACACGTGCGAGAGGATGCATCCCGCAGGCCAGTCGAGCAAAAACACGTGCGAGATGATGCATCCCGCAGGCTAGTCGAGTCAAAACACGTGCGGGAGGATGCATCTCGCTGGCTGGTCGACTAAAACCACGTGCGAGAGGATGCATCCCGCAGGCTAGTCGAGTAAAAACACGTGCGAGAGGATGCATCCCGCAGGCTAGTCGAGTAAAAACACGTGCGAGAGGCTGCATCCGCAGGCTAGTCGAGTAAAAACACGTGCGAGAGGATGCATCCCGCAGGCTAGTCGAGTAAAAACACGTGCGAGATGATGCATCCCGCAGGCTAGTCGAGTAAAAACACGTGCGAGATGATGCATCCCGCAGGCCAGTCGAGCAAAAACACGTGCGAGATGATGCATCCCGCAGGCTAGTCGAGTAAAAACACGTGCGGGAGGATGCATCCCGCAGGCCAGTCGAGCAAAAACACGTGCGAGAGGATGCATCCCGCAGGCTAATCGAGCAAAAACACGTGCGAGAGGATGCATCCCGCAGGCTAGTCGAGTAAAAACACGTGCGGGAGGATGCATCCCGCAGGCTAGTCGAGTAAAAACACGTGCGGGAGGATGCATCCCGCAGGCTAGTCGATTAAAAACACGTGCGAGAGGATCCTTCCCGCAGGCTAGTCGAGTAAAAACACGTGCGAGAGGATGCATCCCGCAGGCTAGTCGAGTAAAAACACGTGCGAGATGATGCATCCCGCAGGCTAGTCGAGTAAAAACACGTGCGGGAGGATGCATCCCGCTGGCTAGTCGACTAAAACCACGTGCGAGAGGATGCATCCCGCAGGCTAGTCGAGCAAAAACACGTGCGAGAGGATGCATCCCGCAGGCCAGTCGAGCAAAAACACGTGCGAGAAGATGCATCCCGCAGGCCAGTCGAGCAAAAACACGTGCAAGAGGATGCATCCCGCAGGCCAGTCGAACAAAAACACGTGCGAGAGGATGCATCCCGCAGGCTAGTCGAGCAAAAACACGTGCGAGAGGATGCATCCCGCAGGCCAGTCGAGCAAAAACACGTGCGAGACTATGCATCCCGCAGGCCAGTCGAGCAAAAACTCGTGCGAGAGGATGCATCCCGTAGGCTAGTCGAGTAATAACACGTGCGAGAGGATGCATCCCGCAGTCTAGTTGAGTAAAAACACGTGCGAGAGGCTGCATCCCGCAGGCTAGTCGAGTAAAAACACGTGCAAGAGGATGCATCCCGCAGGCCAGTCGAGCAAAAACACGTGCGAGAGGATGCATCCCGCAGGCTAGTCGAGCAAAAACATGTGGGAGAGGATGCATCCCGCAGGCTAGTCGAGTAACAACACGTGCGAGATGATGCATCCCGCAGGCTAGTCGAGTAAAAACACGTGCGGGAGGATGCATCCCGCTGGCTAGTCGACTAAAACCACGTGCGAGAGGATGCATCCCGCAGGCTAGTCGAGTAAAAACACGTGCGAGAGGATGCATCCCGCAGGCCAGTCGAGCAAAAACACGTGCGAGAGGATGCATCCCGCAGGCCAGTCGAGCAAAAACACGTGCGAGAGGATGCATCCCGCAGGCCAGTCGAGCAAAAACACGTGCGAGAGGATGCATCCCGCAGGCTAGTCGAGCAAAAACACGTGCGAGAGGATGCATCCCGCAGGCCAGTCGAGCATAAACACGTGCGAGACTATGCATCCCGCAGGCCAGTCGAGCAAAAACACGTGCGAGACTATGCATCCCGCAGGCCAGTCGAGCAAAAACTCGTGCGAGAGGATGCATCCCGCAGGCTAGTCGAGCAAAAACACGTGCGAGAGGATGCATCCCGCAGGCTAGTCGAGCAAAAACACGTGCGAGATGATGCATCCCGCAGGCTAGTCGAGTAAAAACACGTGCCAGAGGATGCATCCCGCAGGCTAGTCGAGTAAAAACACGTGCGAGAGGATGCATCCCGCAGGCTAGTCGAGTAAAAACACGTGCGAGAGGATGCATCCCGCAGGCTAGTCGAGTAAAAACACGTGAAGGAGGATGCATCCCGCAGGCTAGTCGAGTAAAAACACGTGCGGGAGGATGCATCCCGCAGGCTAGTCGAGTAAAAACACGTGCGAGAGGATCCTTCCCGCAGGCTAGTCGAGTAAAAACACGTGCGAGAGGATCCTTCACGCAGTCTAGTCGAGTAAAAACACGTGCGAGAGGATGCATCCCGCAGGCTAGTCGAGTAAAAACACGTGCGAGAGGATGCATCCCGCAGGCTAGTCGAGTAAAAACACGTGCGAGAGGATGCATCCCGCAGGCTAGTCGAGTAAAAACACGTGCGAGAGGATGCATCCCGCAGTCTAGTCGAGTAAAAACACGTGCGAGAGGATGCATCCCGCAGGCTAGTCGAGTAAAAACACGTGCGAGAGGATGCATCCCGCAGGCTAGTCGAGTAAAAACACGTGCGAGAGGATGCATCCCGCAGGCTAGTCGAGTAAAAACACGTGCGAGAGGATGCATCCCGCAGGCTAGTCGAGTAAAAACACGTGCGAGAGGATGCATCCCGCAGGCTAGTCGAGTAAAAACACGTGCGAGAGGATGCATCCCGCAGGCTAGTCGAGTAAAAACACGTGCGAGATGATGCATCCCGCAGGCTAGTCGAGTAAAAACACGTGCGAGATGATACATCCCGCAGGCTAGTCGAGTAAAAACACGTGCGGGAGGATGCATCCCGCTGGCTAGTCGACTAAAACCACGTGCGAGAGGATGCATCCCGCATGCCAGTCGAGCAAAAACACGTGCGAGAGGATGCATCCCGCAGGCTAGTCGAGCAAAAACACGTGCGGGAGGATGCATCCCGCAGTCCAGTCGAGCAAAAACACGTGCGAGAGGATGCATCCCGCAGGCTAATCGAGCAAAAACACGTGCGAGGGGATGCATCCCGCAGGCTAGTCGACTAAAACCACGTGCGAGAGGATGCATCCCGCAGGCCAGTCGAGCAAAAACACGTGCGAGAGGATGCATCCCGCAGGCTAGTCGAGTAAAAACACGTGCGGGAGGATGCATCCCGCAGGCTAGTCGAGTAAAAACACGTGCGAGATGATACATCCCGCAGGCTAGTCGAGTAAAAACACGTGCGGGAGGATGCATCCCGCTGGCTAGTCGACTAAAACCACGTGCGAGAGGATGCATCCCGCAGGCCAGTCGAGCAAAAACACGTGCGAGAGGATGCATCCCGCAGGCTAGTCGAGTAAAAACACGTGCGAGAGGATGCATCCCGCAGTCTAGTTGAGTAAAAACACGTGCGAGAGGCTGCATCCCGCAGGCTAGTCGAGTAAAAACACGTGCAAGAGGATGCATCCCGCAGGCCAGTCGAGCAAAAACACGTGCGAGAGGATGCATCCCGCAGGCTAGTCGAGCAAAAACACGTGGGAGAGGATGCATCCCGCAGGCTAGTCGAGTAACAACACGTGCGAGATGATGCATCCCGCAGGCTAGTCGAGTAAAAACACGTGCGGGAGGATGCATCCCGCTGGCTAGTCGACTAAAACCACGTGCGAGAGGATGCATCCCGCAGGCTAGTCGAGTAAAAACACGTGCGAGAGGATGCATCCCGCAGGCCAGTCGAGCAAAAACACGTGCGAGAGGATGCATCCCGCAGGCCAGTCGAGCAAAAACACGTGCGAGAGGATGCATCCCGCAGGCCAGTCGAGCAAAAACACGTGCGAGAGGATGCATCCCGCAGGCTAGTCGAGTAAAAACACGTGCGAGATGATGCATCCCGCAGGCTAGTCGAGTAAAAACACGTGCGGGAGGATGCATCCCGCTGGCTAGTCGACTAAAACCACGTGCGAGAGGATGCATCCCGCAGGCTAGTCGAGCAAAAACACGTGCGAGAGGATGCATCCCGCAGGCCAGTCGAGCATAAACACGTGCGAGACTATGCATCCCGCAGGCCAGTCGAGCAAAAACACGTGCGAGACTATGCATCCCGCAGGCCAGTCGAGCAAAAACTCGTGCGAGAGGATGCATCCCGCAGGCTAGTCGAGCAAAAACACGTGCGAGAGGATGCATCCCGCAGGCTAGTCGAGCAAAAACACGTGCGAGAGGATGCATCCCGCAGGCTAGTCGAGTAAAAACACGTGCCAGAGGATGCATCCCGCAGGCTAGTCGAGTAAAAACACGTGCGAGAGGATGCATCCCGCAGGCTAGTCGAGTAAAAACACGTGCGAGAGGATGCATCCCGCAGGCTAGTCGAGTACAAACACGTGCGAGAGGATGCATCCCGCAGCCTAGTCGAACAAAAACACGTGCGAGAGGATGCATCCCGCAGGCCAGTCGAGTAAAAACACGTGCGAGAGGATGCATCCCGCAGGCCAGTCGAGCAAAAACACGTGCGAGAGGATGCATCCCGCAGGCCAGTCGAGCAAAAACACGTGCGAGAGGATGCATCCCGCAGGCTAGTCGAGTAAAAACACGTGCGAGAGGATGCATCCCGCAGGCTAGTCGAGTAAAAACACGTGCGAGAGGATGCATCCCGCAGTCTAGTCGAGTAAAAACACGTGCGAGAGGATGCATCCCGCAGGCTAGTCGAGTAAAAACACGTGCGAGAGGATGCATCCCGCAGGCTAGTCGAGTAAAAACACGTGCGAGAGGATCCTTCCCGCAGGCTAGTCGAGTAAAAACACGTGCGAGAGGATCCTTCACGCAGTCTAGTCGAGTAAAAACACGTGCGAGAGGATGCATCCCGCAGGCTAGTCGAGTAAAAACACGTGCGAGAGGATGCATCCCGCAGGCTAGTCGAGTAAAAACACGTGCGAGAGGATGCATCCCGCAGTCTAGTCGAGTAAAAACACGTGCGAGAGGATGCATCCCGCAGGCTAGTCGAGTAAAAACACGTGCGAGAGGATGCATCCCGCAGGCTAGTCGAGTAAAAACACGTGCGAGAGGATGCATCCCGTAGGCTAGTCGAGTAAAAACACGTGCGAGAGGATGCATCCCGCAGTCTAGTTGAGTAAAAACACGTGCGAGAGGCTGCATCCCGCAGGCTAGTCGAGTAAAAACATGTGCAAGAGGATGCATCCCGCAGGCCAGTCGAGCAAAAACACGTGCGAGAGGATGCATCCCGCAGGCTAGTCGAGCAAAAACACGTGCGAGAGGATGCATCCCGCATTCTAGTCGAGTAACAACACGTGCGAGATGATGCATCCCGCAGGCTAGTCGAGTAAAAACACGTGCGGGAGGATGCATCCCGCTGGCTAGTCGACTAAAACCACGTGCGAGAGGATGCATCCCGCAGGCTAGTCGAGTAAAAACACGTGCGAGAGGATGCATCCCGCAGGCCAGTCGAGCAAAAACACGTGCGAGAGGATGCATCCCGCAGGCCAGTCGAGCAAAAACACGTGCGAGAGGATGCATCCCGCAGGCCAGTCGAGCAAAAACACGTGCGAGAGGATGCATCCCGCAGGCTAGTCGAGCAAAAACACGTGCGAGAGGATGCATCCCGCAGGCTAGTCGAGTAAAAACACGTGCGAGATGATGCATCCCGCAGGCTAGTCGAGTAAAAACACGTGCGGGAGGATGCATCCCGCTGGCTAGTCGACTAAAACCACGTGCGAGAGGATGCATCCCGCAGGCTAGTCGAGCAAAAACACGTGCGAGAGGATGCATCCCGCAGGCCAGTCGAGCAAAAACACGTGCGAGACTATGCATCCCGCAGGCCAGTCGAGCAAAAACACGTGCGAGACTATGCATCCCGCAGGCCAGTCGAGCAAAAACTCGTGCGAGAGGATGCATCCCGCAGGCTAGTCGAGCAAAAACACGTGCGAGAGGATGCATCCCGCAGGCTAGTCGAGCAAAAACACGTGCGAGAGGATGCATCCCGCAGGCTAGTCGAGTAAAAACACGTGCCAGAGGATGCATCCCGCAGGCTAGTCGAGTAAAAACACGTGCGAGAGGATGCATCCCGCAGGCTAGTCGAGTAAAAACACGTGCGAGAGGATGCATCCCGCAGGCTAGTCGAGTAAAAACACGTGCGAGAGGCTGCATCCCGCAGGCTAGTCGAGTAAAAACACGTGCGAGATGATGCATCCCGCAGGCTAGTCGAGTATAAACACGTGCGAGAGGATGCATCCCGCAGGCTAGTCGAGCATAAACACGTGCGAGAGGATGCATCCCGCAGGCTAGTCGAGCAAAAACACGTGCGAGAGGATGCATCCCGCAGGCCAGTCGAGCAAAAACACGTGCGAGACGATGCATCCCGCAGGCCAGTCGAGCAAAAACACGTACGGGAGGATGCATCCCGCAGGCCAGTCGAGCAAAAACACGTGCGAGAGGATGCATCCCGCAGGCCAGTCGAGCAAAAACACGTGCGAGAGGATGCATCCCGCAGGCCAGTCGAGCAAAAACACGTGCCAGATGATGCATCCCGCAGGCTAGTCGAGTCAAAACACGTGCGGGAGGATGCATCCCGCTGGCTGGTCGACTAAAACCACGTGCGAGAGGATGCATCCCGCAGGCTAGTCGAGTAAAAACACGTGCGAGAGGATGCATCCCGCAGGCTAGTCGAGTAAAAACACGTGCGAGAGGCAGCATCCCGCAGGCTAGTCGAGTAAAAACACGTGCGAGAGGATGCATCCCGCAGGCTAGTCGAGTAAAAACACGTGCGAGATGATGCATCCCGCAGGCTAGTCGAGTAAAAACACGTGCGAGATGATGCATCCCGCAGGCCAGTCGAGCAAAAACACGTGCGAGATGATGCATCCCGCAGGCTAGTCGAGTAAAAACACGTGCGGGAGGATGCATCCCGCAGGCCAGTCGAGCAAAAACACGTGCGAGAGGATGCATCCCGCAGGCTAATCGAGCAAAAACACGTGCGAGAGGATGCATCCCGCAGGCTAGTCGAGTAAAAACACGTGCGGGAGGATGCATCCCGCAGGCTAGTCGAGTAAAAACACGTGCGGGAGGATGCATCCCGCAGGCTAGTCGATTAAAAACACGTGCGAGAGGATCCTTCCCGCAGGCTAGTCGAGTAAAAACACGTGCGAGAGGATGCATCCCGCAGGCTAGTCGAGTAAAAACACGTGCGAGATGATGCATCCCGCAGGCTAGTCGAGTAAAAACACGTGCGGGAGGATGCATCCCGCTGGCTAGTCGACTAAAACCACGTGCGAGAGGATGCATCCCGCAGGCTAGTCGAGCAAAAACACGTGCGAGAGGATGCATCCCGCAGGCCAGTCGAGCAAAAACACGTGCGAGAAGATGCATCCCGCAGGCCAGTCGAGCAAAAACACGTGCAAGAGGATGCATCCCGCAGGCCAGTCGAACAAAAACACGTGCGAGAGGATGCATCCCGCAGGCTAGTCGAGCAAAAACACGTGCGAGAGGATGCATCCCGCAGGCCAGTCGAGCAAAAACACGTGCGAGACTATGCATCCCGCAGGCCAGTCGAGCAAAAACTCGTGCGAGAGGATGCATCCCGTAGGCTAGTCGAGTAATAACACGTGCGAGAGGATGCATCCCGCAGTCTAGTTGAGTAAAAACACGTGCGAGAGGCTGCATCCCGCAGGCTAGTCGAGTAAAAACACGTGCAAGAGGATGCATCCCGCAGGCCAGTCGAGCAAAAACACGTGCGAGAGGATGCATCCCGCAGGCTAGTCGAGCAAAAACACGTGGGAGAGGATGCATCCCGCAGGCTAGTCGAGTAACAACACGTGCGAGATGATGCATCCCGCAGGCTAGTCGAGTAAAAACACGTGCGAGAGGATGCATCCCGCAGGCTAGTCGAGCAAAAACACGTGCGAGAGGATGCATCCCGCAGGCTAGTCGAGTACAAACACGTGCGAGAGGATGCATCCCGCAGCCTAGTCGAACAAAAACACGTGCGAGAGGATGCATCCCGCAGGCCAGTCGAGCAAAAACACGTGCGAGAGGATGCATCCCGCAGGCTAGTCGAGCAAAAACACGTGCGGGAGGATGCATCCCGCAGGCCAGTCGAGCAAAAACACGTGCGAGAGGATGCATCCCGCAGGCTAATCGAGCAAAAACACGTGCGAGAGGATGCATCCCGCAGGCTAGTCGAGCAAAAACACGTGCGAGAGGATGCATCCCGCAGGCTAGTCGAGTACAAACACGTGCGAGAGGATGCATCCCGCAGCCTAGTCGAACAAAAACACGTGCGAGAGGATGCATCCCGCAGGCCAGTCGAGCAAAAACACGTGCGAGAGGATGCATCCCGCAGGCCAGTCGAGCAAAAACACGTGCGAGAGGATGCATCCCGCAGGCCAGTCGAGCAAAAACACGTGCGAGAGGATGCATCCCGCAGGCTAGTCGAGTAAAAACACGTGCGAGAGGATGCATCCCGCAGGCTAGTCGAGTAAAAACACGTGCGAGAGGATGCATCCCGCAGGCTAGTCGAGTAAAAACACGTGCGAGAGGATGCATCCCGCAGGCTAGTCGAGCAAAAACACGTGCGAGAGGATGCATCCCGCAGGCTAGTCGAGCAAAAACACGTGCGAGAGGATGCATCCCGCAGGCTAGTCGGGCACAAACACGTGCGGGAGGATGCATCCCGCTGGCTAGTCGACTAAAACCACGTGCGAGAGGATGCATCCCGCAGGCTAGTCGAGCAAAAACACGTGCGAGAGGATGCATCCCGCAGGCCAGTCGAGCAAAAACACGTGCGAGACTATGCATCCCGCAGGCCAGTCGAGCAAAAACTCGTGCGAGAGGATGCATCCCGTAGGCTAGTCGAGTAAAAACACGTGCGAGAGGATGCATCCCGCAGTCTAGTTGAGTAAAAACACGTGCGAGAGGCTGCATCCCGCAGGCTAGTCGAGTAAAAACATGTGCAAGAGGATGCATCCCGCAGGCCACTCGAGCAAAAACACGTGCGAGAGGATGCATCCCGCAGGCTAGTCGAGCAAAAACACGTGCGAGAGGATGCATCCCGCAGGCTAGTCGAGTAACAACACGTGCGAGATGATGCATCCCGCAGGCTAGTCGAGTAAAAACACGTGCGGGAGGATGCATCCCGCTGGCTAGTCGACTAAAACCACGTGCGAGAGGATGCATCCCGCAGGCTAGTCGAGTAAAAACACGTGCGAGAGGATGCATCCCGCAGGCCAGTCGAGCAAAAACACGTGCGAGAGGATGCATCCCGCAGGCCAGTCGAGCAAAAACACGTGCGAGAGGATGCATCCCGCAGGCCAGACCGAGCAAAAACACGTGCGAGAGGATGCATCCCGCAGGCTAGTCGAGCAAAAACACGTGCGAGAGGATGCATCCCGCAGGCTAGTCGAGTAAAAACACGTGCGAGATGATGCATCCCGCAGGCTAGTCGAGTAAAAACACGTGCGGGAGGATGCATCCCGCTGGCTAGTCGACTAAAACCACGTGCGAGAGGATGCATCCCGCAGGCTAGTCGAGCAAAAACACGTGCGAGAGGATGCATCCCGCAGGCCAGTCGAGCAAAAACACGTGCGAGACTATGCATCCCGCAGGCCAGTCGAGCAAAAACACGTGCGAGACTATGCATCCCGCAGGCCAGTCGAGCAAAAACTCGTGCGAGAGGATGCATCCCGCAGGCTAGTCGAGCAAAAACACGTGCGAGAGGATGCATCCCGCAGGCTAGTCGAGCAAAAACACGTGCGAGAGGATGCATCCCGCAGGCTAGTCGAGTAAAAACACGTGCCAGAGGATGCATCCCGCAGGCTAGTCGAGTAAAAACACGTGCGAGAGGATGCATCCCGCAGGCTAGTCGAGTAAAAACACGTGCGAGAGGATGCATCCCGCAGGCTAGTCGAGTAAAAACACGTGCGAGAGGCTGCATCCCGCAGGCTAGTCGAGTAAAAACACGTGCGAGATGATGCATCCCGCAGGCTAGTCGAGTATAAACACGTGCGAGAGGATGCATCCCGCAGGCTAGTCGAGCATAAACACGTGCGAGAGGATGCATCCCGCAGGCTAGTCGAGCAAAAACACGTGCGAGAGGATGCATCCAGCAGGCCAGTCGAGCAAAAACACGTGCGAGACGATGCATCCCGCAGGCCAGTCGAGCAAAAACACGTACGGGAGGATGCATCCCGCAGGCCAGTCGAGCAAAAACACGTGCGAGAGGATGCATCCCGCAGGCCAGTCGAGCAAAAACACGTGCGAGAGGATGCATCCCGCAGGCCAGTCGAGCAAAAACACGTGCGAGATGATGCATCCCGCAGGCTAGTCGAGTCAAAACACGTGCGGGAGGATGCATCTCGCTGGCTGGTCGACTAAAACCACGTGCGAGAGGATGCATCCCGCAGGCTAGTCGAGTAAAAACACGTGCGAGAGGATGCATCCCGCAGGCTAGTCGAGTAAAAACACGTGCGAGAGGCTGCATCCGCAGGCTAGTCGAGTAAAAACACGTGCGAGAGGATGCATCCCGCAGGCTAGTCGAGTAAAAACACGTGCGAGATGATGCATCCCGCAGGCTAGTCGAGTAAAAACACGTGCGAGATGATGCATCCCGCAGGCCAGTCGAGCAAAAACACGTGCGAGATGATGCATCCCGCAGGCTAGTCGAGTAAAAACACGTGCGGGAGGATGCATCCCGCAGGCCAGTCGAGCAAAAACACGTGCGAGAGGATGCATCCCGCAGGCTAATCGAGCAAAAACACGTGCGAGAGGATGCATCCCGCAGGCTAGTCGAGTAAAAACACGTGCGGGAGGATGCATCCCGCAGGCTAGTCGAGTAAAAACACGTGCGGGAGGATGCATCCCGCAGGCTAGTCGATTAAAAACACGTGCGAGAGGATCCTTCCCGCAGGCTAGTCGAGTAAAAACACGTGCGAGAGGATGCATCCCGCAGGCTAGTCGAGTAAAAACACGTGCGAGATGATGCATCCCGCAGGCTAGTCGAGTAAAAACACGTGCGGGAGGATGCATCCCGCTGGCTAGTCGACTAAAACCACGTGCGAGAGGATGCATCCCGCAGGCTAGTCGAGCAAAAACACGTGCGAGAGGATGCATCCCGCAGGCCAGTCGAGCAAAAACACGTGCGAGAAGATGCATCCCGCAGGCCAGTCGAGCAAAAACACGTGCAAGAGGATGCATCCCGCAGGCCAGTCGAACAAAAACACGTGCGAGAGGATGCATCCCGCAGGCTAGTCGAGCAAAAACACGTGCGAGAGGATGCATCCCGCAGGCCAGTCGAGCAAAAACACGTGCGAGACTATGCATCCCGCAGGCCAGTCGAGCAAAAACTCGTGCGAGAGGATGCATCCCGTAGGCTAGTCGAGTAATAACACGTGCGAGAGGATGCATCCCGCAGTCTAGTTGAGTAAAAACACGTGCGAGAGGCTGCATCCCGCAGGCTAGTCGAGTAAAAACACGTGCAAGAGGATGCATCCCGCAGGCCAGTCGAGCAAAAACACGTGCGAGAGGATGCATCCCGCAGGCTAGTCGAGCAAAAACATGTGGGAGAGGATGCATCCCGCAGGCTAGTCGAGTAACAACACGTGCGAGATGATGCATCCCGCAGGCTAGTCGAGTAAAAACACGTGCGGGAGGATGCATCCCGCTGGCTAGTCGACTAAAACCACGTGCGAGAGGATGCATCCCGCAGGCTAGTCGAGTAAAAACACGTGCGAGAGGATGCATCCCGCAGGCCAGTCGAGCAAAAACACGTGCGAGAGGATGCATCCCGCAGGCCAGTCGAGCAAAAACACGTGCGAGAGGATGCATCCCGCAGGCCAGTCGAGCAAAAACACGTGCGAGAGGATGCATCCCGCAGGCTAGTCGAGCAAAAACACGTGCGAGAGGATGCATCCCGCAGGCCAGTCGAGCATAAACACGTGCGAGACTATGCATCCCGCAGGCCAGTCGAGCAAAAACACGTGCGAGACTATGCATCCCGCAGGCCAGTCGAGCAAAAACTCGTGCGAGAGGATGCATCCCGCAGGCTAGTCGAGCAAAAACACGTGCGAGAGGATGCATCCCGCAGGCTAGTCGAGCAAAAACACGTGCGAGATGATGCATCCCGCAGGCTAGTCGAGTAAAAACACGTGCCAGAGGATGCATCCCGCAGGCTAGTCGAGTAAAAACACGTGCGAGAGGATGCATCCCGCAGGCTAGTCGAGTAAAAACACGTGCGAGAGGATGCATCCCGCAGGCTAGTCGAGTAAAAACACGTGCGGGAGGATGCATCCCGCAGGCTAGTCGAGTAAAAACACGTGCGGGAGGATGCATCCCGCAGGCTAGTCGAGTAAAAACACGTGCGAGAGGATCCTTCCCGCAGGCTAGTCGAGTAAAAACACGTGCGAGAGGATCCTTCACGCAGTCTAGTCGAGTAAAAACACGTGCGAGAGGATGCATCCCGCAGGCTAGTCGAGTAAAAACACGTGCGAGAGGATGCATCCCGCAGGCTAGTCGAGTAAAAACACGTGCGAGAGGATGCATCCCGCAGGCTAGTCGAGTAAAAACACGTGCGAGAGGATGCATCCCGCAGTCTAGTCGAGTAAAAACACGTGCGAGAGGATGCATCCCGCAGGCTAGTCGAGTAAAAACACGTGCGAGAGGATGCATCCCGCAGGCTAGTCGAGTAAAAACACGTGCGAGAGGATGCATCCCGCAGGCTAGTCGAGTAAAAACACGTGCGAGAGGATGCATCCCGCAGGCTAGTCGAGTAAAAACACGTGCGAGAGGATGCATCCCGCAGGCTAGTCGAGTAAAAACACGTGCGAGAGGATGCATCCCGCAGGCTAGTCGAGTAAAAACACGTGCGAGATGATGCATCCCGCAGGCTAGTCGAGTAAAAACACGTGCGAGATGATACATCCCGCAGGCTAGTCGAGTAAAAACACGTGCGGGAGGATGCATCCCGCTGGCTAGTCGACTAAAACCACGTGCGAGAGGATGCATCCCGCATGCCAGTCGAGCAAAAACACGTGCGAGAGGATGCATCCCGCAGGCTAGTCGAGCAAAAACACGTGCGGGAGGATGCATCCCGCAGTCCAGTCGAGCAAAAACACGTGCGAGAGGATGCATCCCGCAGGCTAATCGAGCAAAAACACGTGCGAGGGGATGCATCCCGCAGGCTAGTCGACTAAAACCACGTGCGAGAGGATGCATCCCGCAGGCCAGTCGAGCAAAAACACGTGCGAGAGGATGCATCCCGCAGGCTAGTCGAGTAAAAACACGTGCGGGAGGATGCATCCCGCAGGCTAGTCGAGTAAAAACACGTGCGAGATGATACATCCCGCAGGCTAGTCGAGTAAAAACACGTGCGGGAGGATGCATCCCGCTGGCTAGTCGACTAAAACCACGTGCGAGAGGATGCATCCCGCAGGCCAGTCGAGCAAAAACACGTGCGAGAGGATGCATCCCGCAGGCTAGTCGAGTAAAAACACGTGCGAGAGGATGCATCCCGCAGTCTAGTTGAGTAAAAACACGTGCGAGAGGCTGCATCCCGCAGGCTAGTCGAGTAAAAACACGTGCAAGAGGATGCATCCCGCAGGCCAGTCGAGCAAAAACACGTGCGAGAGGATGCATCCCGCAGGCTAGTCGAGCAAAAACACGTGGGAGAGGATGCATCCCGCAGGCTAGTCGAGTAACAACACGTGCGAGATGATGCATCCCGCAGGCTAGTCGAGTAAAAACACGTGCGGGAGGATGCATCCCGCTGGCTAGTCGACTAAAACCACGTGCGAGAGGATGCATCCCGCAGGCTAGTCGAGTAAAAACACGTGCGAGAGGATGCATCCCGCAGGCCAGTCGAGCAAACACGTGCGAGAGGATGCATCCCGCAGGCCAGTCGAGCAAAAACACGTGCGAGAGGATGCATCCCGCAGGCCAGTCGAGCAAAAACACGTGCGAGAGGATGCATCCCGCAGGCTAGTCGAGTAAAAACACGTGCGAGATGATGCATCCCGCAGGCTAGTCGAGTAAAAACACGTGCGGGAGGATGCATCCCGCTGGCTAGTCGACTAAAACCACGTGCGAGAGGATGCATCCCGCAGGCTAGTCGAGCAAAAACACGTGCGAGAGGATGCATCCCGCAGGCCAGTCGAGCATAAACACGTGCGAGACTATGCATCCCGCAGGCCAGTCGAGCAAAAACACGTGCGAGACTATGCATCCCGCAGGCCAGTCGAGCAAAAACTCGTGCGAGAGGATGCATCCCGCAGGCTAGTCGAGCAAAAACACGTGCGAGAGGATGCATCCCGCAGGCTAGTCGAGCAAAAACACGTGCGAGAGGATGCATCCCGCAGGCTAGTCGAGTAAAAACACGTGCCAGAGGATGCATCCCGCAGGCTAGTCGAGTAAAAACACGTGCGAGAGGATGCATCCCGCAGGCTAGTCGAGTAAAAACACGTGCGAGAGGATGCATCCCGCAGGCTAGTCGAGTACAAACACGTGCGAGAGGATGCATCCCGCAGCCTAGTCGAACAAAAACACGTGCGAGAGGATGCATCCCGCAGGCCAGTCGAGTAAAAACACGTGCGAGAGGATGCATCCCGCAGGCCAGTCGAGCAAAAACACGTGCGAGAGGATGCATCCCGCAGGCCAGTCGAGCAAAAACACGTGCGAGAGGATGCATCCCGCAGGCTAGTCGAGTAAAAACACGTGCGAGAGGATGCATCCCGCAGGCTAGTCGAGTAAAAACACGTGCGAGAGGATGCATCCCGCAGGCTAGTCGAGTAAAAACACGTGCGAGAGGATGCATCCCGCAGGCTAGTCGAGCAAAAACACGTGCGAGAGGATGCATCCCGCAGGCTAGTCGAGCAAAAACACGTGCGAGAGAGGATGCATCCCGCAGGCTAGTCGGGCACAAACACGTGCGAGAGGATGCATCCCGCAGGCTAGTCGAGCAAAAACACGTGCGAGAGGATGCATCCCGCAGGCTAGTCGAGTAAAAACACGTGCGAGATGATGCATCCCGCAGGCTAGTCGAGTAAAAACACGTGCGGGAGGATGCATCCCGCTGGCTAGTCGACTAAAACCACGTGCGAGAGGATGCATCCCGCAGGCTAGTCGAGCAAAAACACGTGCGAGAGGATGCATCCCGCAGGCCAGTCGAGCAAAAACACGTGCGAGACTATGCATCCCGCAGGCCAGTCGAGCAAAAACTCGTGCGAGAGGATGCATCCCGTAGGCTAGTCGAGTAAAAACACGTGCGAGAGGATGCATCCCGCAGTCTAGTTGAGTAAAAACACGTGCGAGAGGCTGCATCCCGCAGGCTAGTCGAGTAAAAACATGTGCAAGAGGATGCATCCCGCAGGCCAGTCGAGCAAAAACACGTGCGAGAGGATGCATCCCGCAGGCTAGTCGAGCAAAAACACGTGCGAGAGGATGCATCCCGCAGGCTAGTCGAGTAACAACACGTGCGAGATGATGCATCCCGCAGGCTAGTCGAGTAAAAACACGTGCGGGAGGATGCATCCCGCTGGCTAGTCGACTAAAACCACGTGCGAGAGGATGCATCCCGCAGGCTAGTCGAGCAAAAACACGTGCGAGAGGATGCATCCCGCAGGCCAGTCGAGCAAAAACACGTGCGAGAAGATGCATCCCGCAGGCCAGTCGAGCAAAAACACGTGCAAGAGGATGCATCCCGCAGGCCAGTCGAACAAAAACACGTGCGAGAGGATGCATCCCGCAGGCTAGTCGAGCAAAAACACGTGCGAGAGGATGCATCCCGCAGGCCAGTCGAGCAAAAACACGTGCGAGACTATGCATCCCGCAGGCCAGTCGAGCAAAAACTCGTGCGAGAGGATGCATCCCGTAGGCTAGTCGAGTAATAACACGTGCGAGAGGATGCATCCCGCAGTCTAGTTGAGTAAAAACACGTGCGAGAGGCTGCATCCCGCAGGCTAGTCGAGTAAAAACACGTGCAAGAGGATGCATCCCGCAGGCCAGTCGAGCAAAAACACGTGCGAGAGGATGCATCCCGCAGGCTAGTCGAGCAAAAACACGTGGGAGAGGATGCATCCCGCAGGCTAGTCGAGTAACAACACGTGCGAGATGATGCATCCCGCAGGCTAGTCGAGTAAAAACACGTGCGGGAGGATGCATCCCGCTGGCTAGTCGACTAAAACCACGTGCGAGAGGATGCATCCCGCAGGCTAGTCGAGTAAAAACACGTGCGAGAGGATGCATCCCGCAGGCCAGTCGAGCAAAAACACGTGCGAGAGGATGCATCCCGCAGGCCAGTCGAGCAAAAACACGTGCGAGAGGATGCATCCCGCAGGCCAGTCGAGCAAAAACACGTGCGAGAGGATGCATCCCGCAGGCTAGTCGAGCAAAAACACGTGCGAGAGGATGCATCCCGCAGGCCAGTCGAGCATAAACACGTGCGAGACTATGCATCCCGCAGGCCAGTCGAGCAAAAACACGTGCGAGACTATGCATCCCGCAGGCCAGTCGAGCAAAAACTCGTGCGAGAGGATGCATCCCGCAGGCTAGTCGAGCAAAAACACGTGCGAGAGGATGCATCCCGCAGGCTAGTCGAGCAAAAACACGTGCGAGATGATGCATCCCGCAGGCTAGTCGAGTAAAAACACGTGCCAGAGGATGCATCCCGCAGGCTAGTCGAGTAAAAACACGTGCGAGAGGATGCATCCCGCAGGCTAGTCGAGTAAAAACACGTGCGAGAGGATGCATCCCGCAGGCTAGTCGAGTAAAAACACGTGCGGGAGGATGCATCCCGCAGGCTAGTCGAGTAAAAACACGTGCGGGAGGATGCATCCCGCAGGCTAGTCGAGTAAAAACACGTGCGAGAGGATCCTTCCCGCAGGCTAGTCGAGTAAAAACACGTGCGAGAGGATCCTTCACGCAGTCTAGTCGAGTAAAAACACGTGCGAGAGGATGCATCCCGCAGGCTAGTCGAGTAAAAACACGTGCGAGAGGATGCATCCCGCAGGCTAGTCGAGTAAAAACACGTGCGAGAGGATGCATCCCGCAGGCTAGTCGAGTAAAAACACGTGCGAGAGGATGCATCCCGCAGGCTAGTCGAGTAAAAACACGTGCGAGAGGATGCATCCCGCAGGCTAGTCGAGTAAAAACACGTGCGAGAGGATGCATCCCGCAGGCTAGTCGAGTAAAAACACGTGCGAGAGGATGCATCCCGCAGGCTAGTCGAGTAAAAACACGTGCGAGAGGATGCATCCCGCAGGCTAGTCGAGTAAAAACACGTGCGAGAGGATGCATCCCGCAGGCTAGTCGAGTAAAAACACGTGCGAGAGGATGCATCCCGCAGGCTAGTCGAGTAAAAACACGTGCGAGATGATGCATCCCGCAGGCTAGTCGAGTAAAAACACGTGCGAGATGATACATCCCGCAGGCTAGTCGAGTAAAAACACGTGCGGGAGGATGCATCCCGCTGGCTAGTCGACTAAAACCACGTGCGAGAGGATGCATCCCGCAGGCCAGTCGAGCAAAAACACGTGCGAGAGGATGCATCCCGCAGGCTAGTCGAGCAAAAACACGTGCGGGAGGATGCATCCCGCAGTCCAGTCGAGCAAAAACACGTGCGAGAGGATGCATCCCGCAGGCTAATCGAGCAAAAACACGTGCGAGGGGATGCATCCCGCAGGCTAGTCGACTAAAACCACGTGCGAGAGGATGCATCCCGCAGGCCAGTCGAGCAAAAACACGTGCGAGAGGATGCATCCCGCAGGCTAGTCGAGTAAAAACACGTGCGGGAGGATGCATTCCGCAGGCTAGTCGAGTAAAAACACGTGCGAGATGATACATCCCGCAGGCTAGTCGAGTAAAAACACGTGCGGGAGGATGCATCCCGCTGGCTAGTCGACTAAAACCACGTGCGAGAGGATGCATCCCGCAGGCCAGTCGAGCAAAAACACGTGCGAGAGGATGCATCCCGCAGGCTAGTCGAGTAAAAACACGTGCGAGAGGATGCATCCCGCAGTCTAGTTGAGTAAAAACACGTGCGAGAGGCTGCATCCCGCAGGCTAGTCGAGTAAAAACACGTGCAAGAGGATGCATCCCGCAGGCCAGTCGAGCAAAAACACGTGCGAGAGGATGCATCCCGCAGGCTAGTCGAGCAAAAACACGTGGGAGAGGATGCATCCCGCAGGCTAGTCGAGTAACAACACGTGCGAGATGATGCATCCCGCAGGCTAGTCGAGTAAAAACACGTGCGGGAGGATGCATCCCGCTGGCTAGTCGACTAAAACCACGTGCGAGAGGATGCATCCCGCAGGCTAGTCGAGTAAAAACACGTGCGAGAGGATGCATCCCGCAGGCCAGTCGAGCAAAAACACGTGCGAGAGGATGCATCCCGCAGGCCAGTCGAGCAAAAACACGTGCGAGAGGATGCATCCCGCAGGCCAGTCGAGCAAAAACACGTGCGAGAGGATGCATCCCGCAGGCTAGTCGAGTAAAAACACGTGCGAGATGATGCATCCCGCAGGCTAGTCGAGTAAAAACACGTGCGGGAGGATGCATCCCGCTGGCTAGTCGACTAAAACCACGTGCGAGAGGATGCATCCCGCAGGCTAGTCGAGCAAAAACACGTGCGAGAGGATGCATCCCGCAGGCCAGTCGAGCATAAACACGTGCGAGACTATGCATCCCGCAGGCCAGTCGAGCAAAAACACGTGCGAGACTATGCATCCCGCAGGCCAGTCGAGCAAAAACTCGTGCGAGAGGATGCATCCCGCAGGCTAGTCGAGCAAAAACACGTGCGAGAGGATGCATCCCGCAGGCTAGTCGAGCAAAAACACGTGCGAGAGGATGCATCCCGCAGGCTAGTCGAGTAAAAACACGTGCCAGAGGATGCATCCCGCAGGCTAGTCGAGTAAAAACACGTGCGAGAGGATGCATCCCGCAGGCTAGTCGAGTAAAAACACGTGCGAGAGGATGCATCCCGCAGGCTAGTCGAGTACAAACACGTGCGAGAGGATGCATCCCGCAGCCTAGTCGAACAAAAACACGTGCGAGAGGATGCATCCCGCAGGCCAGTCGAGTAAAAACACGTGCGAGAGGATGCATCCCGCAGGCCAGTCGAGCAAAAACACGTGCGAGAGGATGCATCCCGCAGGCCAGTCGAGCAAAAACACGTGCGAGAGGATGCATCCCGCAGGCTAGTCGAGTAAAAACACGTGCGAGAGGATGCATCCCGCAGGCTAGTCGAGTAAAAACACGTGCGAGAGGATGCATCCCGCAGGCTAGTCGAGTAAAAACACGTGCGAGAGGATGCATCCCGCAGGCTAGTCGAGCAAAAACACGTGCGAGAGGATGCATCCCGCAGGCTAGTCGAGCAAAAACACGTGCGAGAGGATGCATCCCGCAGGCTAGTCGGGCACAAACACGTGCGAGAGGATGCATCCCGCAGGCTAGTCGAGCAAAAACACGTGCGAGAGGATGCATCCCGCAGGCTAGTCGAGTAAAAACACGTGCGAGATGATGCATCCCGCAGGCTAGTCGAGTAAAAACACGTGCGGGAGGATGCATCCCGCTGGCTAGTCGACTAAAACCACGTGCGAGAGGATGCATCCCGCAGGCTAGTCGAGTAAAAACATGTGCAAGAGGATGCATCCCGCAGGCCAGTCGAGCAAAAACACGTGCGAGAGGATGCATCCCGCAGGCTAGTCGAGCAAAAACACGTGCGAGAGGATGCATCCCGCAGGCTAGTCGAGTAACAACACGTGCGAGATGATGCATCCCGCAGGCTAGTCGAGTAAAAACACGTGCGGGAGGATGCATCCCGCTGGCTAGTCGACTAAAACCACGTGCGAGAGGATGCATCCCGCAGGCTAGTCGAGTAAAAACACGTGCGAGAGGATGCATCCCGCAGGCCAGTCGAGCAAAAACACGTGCGAGAGGATGCATCCCGCAGGCCAGTCGAGCAAAAACACGTGCGAGAGGATGCATCCCGCAGGCCAGTCGAGCAAAAACACGTGCGAGAGGATGCATCCCGCAGGCTAGTCGAGCAAAAACACGTGCGAGAGGATGCATCCCGCAGGCTAGTCGAGTAAAAACACGTGCGAGATGATGCATCCCGCAGGCTAGTCGAGTAAAAACACGTGCGGGAGGATGCATCCCGCTGGCTAGTCGACAAAAACCACGTGCGAGAGGATGCATCCCGCAGGCTAGTCGAGCAAAAACACGTGCGAGAGGATGCATCCCGCAGGCCAGTCGAGCAAAAACACGTGCGAGACTATGCATCCCGCAGGCCAGTCGAGCAAAAACACGTGCGAGACTATGCATCCCGCAGGCCAGTCGAGCAAAAACTCGTGCGAGAGGATGCATCCCGCAGGCTAGTCGAGCAAAAACACGTGCGAGAGGATGCATCCCGCAGGCTAGTCGAGCAAAAACACGTGCGAGAGGATGCATCCCGCAGGCTAGTCGAGTAAAAACACGTGCCAGAGGATGCATCCCGCAGGCTAGTCGAGTAAAAACACGTGCGAGAGGATGCATCCCGCAGGCTAGTCGAGTAAAAACACGTGCGAGAGGATGCATCCCGCAGGCTAGTCGAGTAAAAACACGTGCGAGAGGCTGCATCCCGCAGGCTAGTCGAGTAAAAACACGTGCGAGATGATGCATCCCGCAGGCTAGTCGAGTATAAACACGTGCGAGAGGATACATCCCGCAGGCTAGTCGAGCATAAACACGTGCGAGAGGATGCATCCCGCAGGCTAGTCGAGCAAAAACACGTGCGAGAGGATGCATCCCGCAGGCCAGTCGAGCAAAAACACGTGCGAGACGATGCATCCCGCAGGCCAGTCGAGCAAACACACGTACGGGAGGATGCATCCCGCAGGCCAGTCGAGCAAAAACACGTGCGAGAGGATGCATCCCGCAGGCCAGTCGAGCAAAAACACGTGCGAGAGGATGCATCCCGCAGGCCAGTCGAGCAAAAACACGTGCGAGATGATGCATCCCGCAGGCTAGTCGAGTCAAAACACGTGCGGGAGGATGCATCCCGCTGGCTGGTCGACTAAAACCACGTGCGAGAGGATGCATCCCGCAGGCTAGTCGAGTAAAAACACGTGCGAGAGGATGCATCCCGCAGGCTAGTCGAGTAAAAACACGTGCGAGAGGCTGCATCCCGCAGGCTAGTCGAGTAAAAACACGTGCGAGAGGATGCATCCCGCAGGCTAGTCGAGTAAAAACACGTGCGAGATGATGCATCCCGCAGGCTAGTCGAGTAAAAACACGTGCGAGATGATGCATTCCGCAGGCCAGTCGAGCAAAAACACGTGCGAGATGATGCATCCCGCAGGCTAGTCGAGTAAAAACACGTGCGGGAGGATGCATCCCGCAGGCCAGTCGAGCAAAAACACGTGCGAGAGGATGCATCCCGCAGGCTAATCGAGCAAAAACACGTGCGAGAGGATGCATCCCGCAGGCTAGTCGAGTAAAAACACGTGCGGGAGGATGCATCCCGCAGGCCAGTCGAGCAAAAACACGTGCGAGATGATGCATCCCGCAGGCTAGTCGAGTCAAAACACGTGCGGGAGGATGCATCCCGCTGGCTGGTCGACTAAAACCACGTGCGAGAGGATGCATCCCGCAGGCTAGTCGAGTAAAAACACGTGCGAGAGGATGCATCCCGCAGGCTAGTCGAGTAAAAACACGTGCGAGAGGCTGCATCCCGCAGGCTAGTCGAGTAAAAACACGTGCGAGAGGATGCATCCCGCAGGCTAGTCGAGTAAAAACACGTGCGAGATGATGCATTCCGCAGGCCAGTCGAGCAAAAACACGTGCGAGATGATGCATCCCGCAGGCTAGTCGAGTAAAAACACGTGCGGGAGGATGCATCCCGCAGGCTAGTCGAGTAAAAACACGTGCGAGAGGCTGCATCCCGCAGGCTAGTCGAGTAAAAACACGTGCGAGATGATGCATCCCGCAGGCTAGTCGAGTATAAACACGTGCGAGAGGATACATCCCGCAGGCTAGTCGAGCATAAACACGTGCGAGAGGATGCATCCCGCAGGCTAGTCGAGCAAAAACACGTGCGAGAGGATGCATCCCGCAGGCCAGTCGAGCAAAAACACGTGCGAGACGATGCATCCCGCAGGCCAGTCGAGCAAACACACGTACGGGAGGATGCATCCCGCAGGCCAGTCGAGCAAAAACACGTGCGAGAGGATGCATCCCGCAGGCCAGTCGAGCAAAAACACGTGCGAGAGGATGCATCCCGCAGGCCAGTCGAGCAAAAACACGTGCGAGATGATGCATCCCGCAGGCTAGTCGAGTCAAAACACGTGCGGGAGGATGCATCCCGCTGGCTGGTCGACTAAAACCACGTGCGAGAGGATGCATCCCGCAGGCTAGTCGAGTAAAAACACGTGCGAGAGGATGCATCCCGCAGGCTAGTCGAGTAAAAACACGTGCGAGAGGCTGCATCCCGCAGGCTAGTCGAGTAAAAACACGTGCGAGAGGATGCATCCCGCAGGCTAGTCGAGTAAAAACACGTGCGAGATGATGCATCCCGCAGGCTAGTCGAGTAAAAACACGTGCGAGATGATGCATTCCGCAGGCCAGTCGAGCAAAAACACGTGCGAGATGATGCATCCCGCAGGCTAGTCGAGTAAAAACACGTGCGGGAGGATGCATCCCGCAGGCCAGTCGAGCAAAAACACGTGCGAGAGGATGCATCCCGCAGGCTAATCGAGCAAAAACACGTGCGAGAGGATGCATCCCGCAGGCTAGTCGAGTAAAAACACGTGCGGGAGGATGCATCCCGCAGGCTAGTCGAGTAAAAACACGTGCGGGAGGATGCATCCCGCAGGCTAGTCGATTAAAAACACGTGCGAGAGGATCCTTCCCGCAGGCTAGTCGAGTAAAAACACGTGCGAGAGGATGCATCCCGCAGGCTAGTCGAGTAAAAACACGTGCGAGATGATGCATCCCGCAGGCTAGTCGAGTAAAAACACGTGCGGGAGGATGCATCCCGCTGGCTAGTCGACTAAAACCACGTGCGAGAGGATGCATCCCGCAGGCTAGTCGAGCAAAAACACGTGCGAGAGGATGCATCCCGCAGGCCAGTCGAGCAAAAACACGTGCGAGAAGATGCATCCCGCAGGCCAGTCGAGCAAAAACACGTGCAAGAGGATGCATCCCGCAGGCCAGTCGAACAAAAACACGTGCGAGAGGATGCATCCCGCAGGCTAGTCGAGCAAAAACACGTGCGAGAGGATGCATCCCGCAGGCCAGTCGAGCAAAAACACGTGCGAGACTATGCATCCCGCAGGCCAGTCGAGCAAAAACTCGTGCGAGAGGATGCATCCCGTAGGCTAGTCGAGTAAAAACACGTGCGAGAGGATGCATCCCGCAGTCTAGTTGAGTAAAAACACGTGCGAGATGCTGCATCCCGCAGGCTAGTCGAGTAAAAACACGTGCAAGAGGATGCATCCCGCAGGCCAGTCGAGCAAAAACACGTGCGAGAGGATGCATCCCGCAGGCTAGTCGAGCAAAAACACGTGGGAGAGGATGCATCCCGCAGGCTAGTCGAGTAACAACACGTGCGAGATGATGCATCCCGCTGGCTAGTCGAGTAAAAACACGTGCGGGAGGATGCATCCCGCTGGCTAGTCGACTAAAACCACGTGCGAGAGGATGCATCCCGCAGGCTAGTCGAGTAAAAACACGTGCGAGAGGATGCATCCCGCAGGCCAGTCGAGCAAAAACACGTGCGAGAGGATGCATCCCGCAGGCCAGTCGAGCAAAAACACGTGCGAGAGGATGCATCCCGCAGGCCAGTCGAGCAAAAACACGTGCGAGAGGATGCATCCCGCAGGCTAGTCGAGTAAAAACACGTGCGAGATGATGCATCCCGCAGGCTAGTCGAGTAAAAACACGTGCGGGAGGATGCATCCCGCTGGCTAGTCGACTAAAACCACGTGCGAGAGGATGCATCCCGCAGGCTAGTCGAGCAAAAACACGTGCGAGAGGATGCATCCCGCAGGCCAGTCGAGCATAAACACGTGCGAGACTATGCATCCCGCAGGCCAGTCGAGCAAAAACACGTGCGAGACTATGCATCCCGCAGGCCAGTCGAGCAAAAACTCGTGCGAGAGGATGCATCCCGCAGGCTAGTCGAGCAAAAACACGTGCGAGAGGATGCATCCCGCAGGCTAGTCGAGCAAAAACACGTGCGAGAGGATGCATCCCGCAGGCTAGTCGAGTAAAAACACGTGCCAGAGGATGCATCCCGCAGGCTAGTCGAGTAAAAACACGTGCGAGAGGATGCATCCCGCAGGCTAGTCGAGTAAAAACACGTGCGAGAGGATGCATCCCGCAGGCTAGTCGAGTAAAAACACGTGCGGGAGGATGCATCCCGCAGGCTAGTCGAGTAAAAACACGTGCGGGAGGATGCATCCCGCAGGCTAGTCGAGTAAAAACACGTGCGAGAGGATCCTTCCCGCAGGCTAGTCGAGTAAAAACACGTGCGAGAGGATCCTTCACGCAGTCTAGTCGAGTAAAAACACGTGCGAGAGGATGCATCCCGCAGGCTAGTCGAGTAAAAACACGTGCGAGAGGATGCATCCCGCAGGCTAGTCGAGCAAAAACACGTGCGAGAGGATGCATCCCGCAGGCTAGTCGAGTAAAAACACGTGAGGGAGGATGCATCCCGCAGGCTAGTCGAGTAAAAACACGTGCGGGAGGATGCATCCCGCAGGTCAGTCGAGCAAAAACACGTGCGAGAGGATGCATCCCGCAGGCTAATCGAGCAAAAACACGTGCGAGAGGATGCATCCCGCAGGCTAGTCGAGTAAAAACACGTGCGGGAGGATGCATCCCTCAGGCTAGTCGAGTAAAAACACGTGCGGGAGGATGCATCCCGCAGGCTAGTCGAGTAAAAACACGTGCGAGAGGATGCATCCCGCAGGCTAGTCGAGTAAAAACACGTGCGAGAGGATGCATCCCGCAGGCCAGTCGAGCAAAAACACGTGCGGGAGGATGCATCCCGCAGGTCAGTCGAGCAAAAACACGTGCGAGAGGATGCATCCCGCAGGCTAATCGAGCAAAAACACGTGCGAGAGGATGCATCCCGCAGGCTAGTCGAGTAAAAACACGTGCGGGAGGATGCATCCCTCAGGCTAGTCGAGTAAAAACACGTGCGGGAGGATGCATCCCGCAGGCTAGTCGAGTAAAAACACGTGCGAGAGGATCCTTCCCGCAGGCTAGTCGAGTAAAAACACGTGCGAGAGGATCCTTCACGCAGTCTAGTCGAGTAAAAACACGTGCGAGAGGATGCATCCCGCAGGCTAGTCGAGTAAAAACACGTGCGAGAGGATGCATCCCGCAGGCTAGTCGAGTAAAGACACGTGCGAGAGGATGCATCCCGCAGGCTAGTCGAGCAAAAACACGTGCGAGAGGATGCATCCCGCAGGCCAGTCGAGCAAAAACACGTGCGGGAGGATGCATCCCGCAGGCCAGTCGAGCAAAAACACGTGCGAGACTATGCATCCCGCAGGCCAGTCGAGCAAAAACTCGTGCGAGAGGATGCATCCCGCAGGCTATTCGAGCAAAAACACGTGCGAGAGGATGCATCCCGCAGGCCAGTCGAGCAAAAACACGTGCGAGAGGATGCATCCCGCAGGCTAGTCGAGTAAAAACACGTGCGAGAGTATGCATCCCGCAGGCTAGTCGAGCAAAAACACGTGCGAGAGGATGCATCCCGCAGGCTAGTCGAGTAAAAACACGTGCGAGATGATGCATCCCGCAGGCTAGTCGAGTAAAAACACGTGCGGGAGGATGCATCCCGCTGGCTAGTCGACTAAAACCACGTGCGAGAGGATGCATCCCGCAGGCTAGTCGAGTAAAAACACGTGCGAGAGGATGCATCCCGCAGGCTAGTCGAGCAAAAACACGTGCGGGAGGATGCATCCCGCAGTCCAGTCGAGCAAAAACACGTGCGAGAGGATCCTTCCCGCAGGCTAGTCGAGTAAAAACACGTGCGAGAGGATCCTTCACGCAGTCTAGTCGAGTAAAAACACGTGCGAGAGGATGCATCCCGCAGGCTAGTCGAGTAAAAACACGTGCGAGAGGATGCACCCCGCAGGCTAGTCGAGTAAAGACACGTGCGAGAGGATGCATCCCGCAGGCTAGTCGAGTAAAAACACGTGCGAGAGGATGCATCCCGCAGGCTAGTCGAGTAAAAACACGTGCGAGAGGATGCATCCCGCAGGCTAGTCGAGTAAAAACACGTGCGAGAGGATGCATCCCGCAGGCCAGTCGAGCAAAAACACGTGCGGGAGGATGCAACCCGCAGGCCAGTCGAGCAAAAACACGTGCGGGAGGATGCATCCCGCAGGCCAGTCGAGCAAAAACACGTGCGAGAGGATGCATCCCGCAGGCTAGTCGAGCAAAAACACGTGCGAGAGGATGCATCCCGCAGGCCAGTCGAGCAAAAACACGTGCGAGAGGATGCATCCCGCAGGCCAGTCGAGCAAAAACACGTGCAAGAGGATGCATCCCGCAGGCTACTCGAACAAAAACACGTGCGAGAGGATTCATCCCGCAGGCTAGTCGAGCAAAAACACGTGCGAGAGGATGCATCCCGCAGGCCAGTCGAGCAAAAACACGTGCGAGACTATGCATCCCGCAGGCCAGTCGAGCAAAAACTCGTGCGAGAGGATGCATCCCGCAGGCTAGTCGAGCAAAAACACGTGCGAGAGGATGCATCCCGCAGGCTAGTCGAGTAAAAACACGTGCGGGAGGATGCATCCCTCAGGCTAGTCGAGTAAAAACACGTGCGGGAGGATGCATCCCGCAGGCTAGTCGAGTAAAAACACGTGCGGGAGGATGCATCCCTCAGGCTAGTCGAGTAAAAACACGTGCGGGAGGATGCATCCCGCAGGCTAGTCGAGTAAAAACACGTGCGAGAGGATCCTTCCCGCAGGCTAGTCGAGTAAAAACACGTGCGAGAGGATCCTTCACGCAGTCTAGTCGAGTAAAAACACGTGCGAGAGGATGCATCCCGCAGGCTAGTCGAGTAAAAACACGTGCGAGAGGATGCATCCCGCAGGCTAGTCGAGTAAAGACACGTGCGAGAGGATGCATCCCGCAGGCTAGTCGAGCAAAAACACGTGCGAGAGGATGCATCCCGCAGGCTAGTCTAGCAAAAACACGTGCGAGAGGATGCATCCCGCAGGCTAGTCGAGTAAAAACACGTGCGAGAGGATGCATCCCGCAGGCTAGTCGAGTAAAAACACGTGCGAGAGGATGCATCCCGCAGGCTAGTCGAGTAAAAACACGTGCGAGAGGATGCATCCCGCAGGCTAGTCGAGTAAAAACACGTGCGAGAGGATGCATCCCGCAGGCCAGTCGAGCAAAAACACGTGCGGGAGGATGCATCCCGCAGGCCAGTCGAGCAAAAACACGTGCGAGACTATGCATCCCGCAGGCCAGTCGAGCAAAAACTCGTGCGAGAGGATGCATCCCGCAGGCTATTCGAGCAAAAACACGTGCGAGAGGATGCATCCCGCAGGCCAGTCGAGCAAAAACACGTGCGAGAGTATGCATCCCGCAGGCTAGTCGAGCAAAAACACGTGCGAGAGGATGCATCCCGCTGGCTAGTCGACTAAAACCACGTGCGAGAGGATGCATCCCGCAGGCTAGTCGAGTAAAAACACGTGCGAGAGGATGCATCCCGCAGGCCAGTCGAGCAAAAACACGTGCGAGAGGATGCATCCCGCAGGCCAGTCGAGCAAAAACACGTGCGAGAGGATGCATCCCGCAGGCCAGTCGAGCAAAAACATGTGCGAGAGGATGCATCCCGCAGGCTAGTCGAGCAAAAACACGTGCGAGAGGATGCATCCCGCAGGCTAGTCGAGTAAAAACACGTGCGAGATGATGCATCCCGCAGGCTAGTCGAGTAAAAACACGTGCGGGAGGATGCATCCCGCTGGCTAGTCGACTAAAACCACGTGCGAGAGGATGCATCCCGCAGGCCAGTCGAGCATAAACACGTGCGAGACTATGCATCCCGCAGGCCAGTCGAGCAAAAACACGTGCGAGACTATGCATCCCGCAGGCCAGTCGAGCAAAAACTCGTGCGAGAGGATGCATCCCGCAGGCTAGTCGAGCAAAAACACGTGCGAGAGGATGCATCCCGCAGGCTAGTCGAGCAAAAACACGTGCGAGAGGATGCATCCCGCAGGCCAGTCGAGCAAAAACACGTGTGAGAGGATGCATCCCGCAGGCTAGTCGAGCAAAAACACGTGCGGGAGGATGCATCCCGCAGTCCAGACGAGCAAAAACACGTGCGAGAGGATGCATCCCGCAGGCTAATCGAGCAAAAACACGTGCGAGGGGATGCATCCCGCAGGCTAGTCGAGCAAAAACACGTGCGAGAGGATGCATCCCGCAGGCTAGTCGAGTAAAAACACGTGAGGGAGGATGCATCCCGCAGGCTAGTCGAGTAAAAACACGTGCGGGAGGATGCATCCCGCAGGTCAGTCGAGCAAAAACACGTGCGAGAGGATGCATCCCGCAGGCTAATCGAGCAAAAACACGTGCGAGAGGATGCATCCCGCAGGCTAGTCGAGTAAAAACACGTGCGGGAGGATGCATCCCTCAGGCTAGTCGAGTAAAAACACGTGCGGGAGGATGCATCCCGCAGGCTAGTCGAGTAAAAACACGTGCGAGAGGATGCATCCCGCAGGCTAGTCGAGTAAAAACACGTGCGAGAGGATGCATCCCGCAGGCCAGTCGAGCAAAAACACGTGCGGGAGGATGCATCCCGCAGGTCAGTCGAGCAAAAACACGTGCGAGAGGATGCATCCCGCAGGCTAATCGAGCAAAAACACGTGCGAGAGGATGCATCCCGCAGGCTAGTCGAGTAAAAACACGTGCGGGAGGATGCATCCCTCAGGCTAGTCGAGTAAAAACACGTGCGGGAGGATGCATCCCGCAGGCTAGTCGAGTAAAAACACGTGCGAGAGGATCCTTCCCGCAGGCTAGTCGAGTAAAAACACGTGCGAGAGGATCCTTCACGCAGTCTAGTCGAGTAAAAACACGTGCGAGAGGATGCATCCCGCAGGCTAGTCGAGTAAAAACACGTGCGAGAGGATGCATCCCGCAGGCTAGTCGAGTAAAGACACGTGCGAGAGGATGCATCCCGCAGGCTAGTCGAGCAAAAACACGTGCGAGAGGATGCATCCCGCAGGCCAGTCGAGCAAAAACACGTGCGGGAGGATGCATCCCGCAGGCCAGTCGAGCAAAAACACGTGCGAGACTATGCATCCCGCAGGCCAGTCGAGCAAAAACTCGTGCGAGAGGATGCATCCCGCAGGCTATTCGAGCAAAAACACGTGCGAGAGGATGCATCCCGCAGGCCAGTCGAGCAAAAACACGTGCGAGAGGATGCATCCCGCAGGCTAGTCGAGTAAAAACACGTGCGAGAGTATGCATCCCGCAGGCTAGTCGAGCAAAAACACGTGCGAGAGGATGCATCCCGCAGGCTAGTCGAGTAAAAACACGTGCGAGATGATGCATCCCGCAGGCTAGTCGAGTAAAAACACGTGCGAGAGGATGCATCCCGCAGGCCAGTCGAGCAAAAACACGTGCGGGAGGATGCATCCCGCAGGTCAGTCGAGCAAAAACACGTGCGAGAGGATGCATCCCGCAGGCTAATCGAGCAAAAACACGTGCGAGAGGATGCATCCCGCAGGCTAGTCGAGTAAAAACACGTGCGGGAGGATGCATCCCTCAGGCTAGTCGAGTAAAAACACGTGCGGGAGGATGCATCCCGCAGGCTAGTCGAGTAAAAACACGTGCGAGAGGATCCTTCCCGCAGGCTAGTCGAGTAAAAACACGTGCGAGAGGATCCTTCACGCAGTCTAGTCGAGTAAAAACACGTGCGAGAGGATGCATCCCGCAGGCTAGTCGAGTAAAAACACGTGCGAGAGGATGCATCCCGCAGGCTAGTCGAGTAAAGACACGTGCGAGAGGATGCATCCCGCAGGCTAGTCGAGCAAAAACACGTGCGAGAGGATGCATCCCGCAGGCCAGTCGAGCAAAAACACGTGCGGGAGGATGCATCCCGCAGGCCAGTCGAGCAAAAACACGTGCGAGACTATGCATCCCGCAGGCCAGTCGAGCAAAAACTCGTGCGAGAGGATGCATCCCGCAGGCTATTCGAGCAAAAACACGTGCGAGAGGATGCATCCCGCAGGCCAGTCGAGCAAAAACACGTGCGAGAGGATGCATCCCGCAGGCTAGTCGAGTAAAAACACGTGCGAGAGTATGCATCCCGCAGGCTAGTCGAGCAAAAACACGTGCGAGAGGATGCATCCCGCAGGCTAGTCGAGTAAAAACACGTGCGAGATGATGCATCCCGCAGGCTAGTCGAGTAAAAACACGTGCGGGAGGATGCATCCCGCTGGCTAGTCGACTAAAACCACGTGCGAGAGGATGCATCCCGCAGGCTAGTCGAGTAAAAACACGTGCGAGAGGATGCATCCCGCAGGCTAGTCGAGCAAAAACACGTGCGGGAGGATGCATCCCGCAGTCCAGTCGAGCAAAAACACGTGCGAGAGGATCCTTCCCGCAGGCTAGTCGAGTAAAAACACGTGCGAGAGGATCCTTCACGCAGTCTAGTCGAGTAAAAACACGTGCGAGAGGATGCATCCCGCAGGCTAGTCGAGTAAAAACACGTGCGAGAGGATGCACCCCGCAGGCTAGTCGAGTAAAGACACGTGCGAGAGGATGCATCCCGCAGGCTAGTCGAGTAAAAACACGTGCGAGAGGATGCATCCCGCAGGCTAGTCGAGTAAAAACACGTGCGAGAGGATGCATCCCGCAGGCTAGTCGAGTAAAAACACGTGCGAGAGGATGCATCCCGCAGGCCAGTCGAGCAAAAACACGTGCGGGAGGATGCAACCCGCAGGCCAGTCGAGCAAAAACACGTGCGGGAGGATGCATCCCGCAGGCCAGTCGAGCAAAAACACGTGCGAGAGGATGCATCCCGCAGGCTAGTCGAGCAAAAACACGTGCGAGAGGATGCATCCCGCAGGCCAGTCGAGCAAAAACACGTGCGAGAGGATGCATCCCGCAGGCCAGTCGAGCAAAAACACGTGCAAGAGGATGCATCCCGCAGGCTACTCGAACAAAAACACGTGCGAGAGGATTCATCCCGCAGGCTAGTCGAGCAAAAACACGTGCGAGAGGATGCATCCCGCAGGCCAGTCGAGCAAAAACACGTGCGAGACTATGCATCCCCGCAGGCCAGTCGAGCAAAAACTCGTGCGAGAGGATGCATCCCGCAGGCTAGTCGAGCAAAAACACGTGCGAGAGGATGCATCCCGCAGGCTAGTCGAGTAAAAACACGTGCGGGAGGATGCATCCCTCAGGCTAGTCGAGTAAAAACACGTGCGGGAGGATGCATCCCGCAGGCTAGTCGAGTAAAAACACGTGCGGGAGGATGCATCCCTCAGGCTAGTCGAGTAAAAACACGTGCGGGAGGATGCATCCCGCAGGCTAGTCGAGTAAAAACACGTGCGAGAGGATCCTTCCCGCAGGCTAGTCGAGTAAAAAACACGTGCGAGAGGATCCTTCACGCAGTCTAGTCGAGTAAAAACACGTGCGAGAGGATGCATCCCGCAGGCTAGTCGAGTAAAAACACGTGCGAGAGGATGCATCCCGCAGGCTAGTCGAGTAAAGACACGTGCGAGAGGATGCATCCCGCAGGCTAGTCGAGCAAAAACACGTGCGAGAGGATGCATCCCGCAGGCTAGTCTAGCAAAAACACGTGCGAGAGGATGCATCCCGCAGGCTAGTCGAGTAAAAACACGTGCGAGAGTATGCATCCCGCAGGCTAGTCGAGTAAAAACACGTGCGAGAGGATGCATCCCGCAGGCTAGTCGAGTAAAAACACGTGCGAGAGGATGCATCCCGCAGGCTAGTCGAGTAAAAACACGTGCGAGAGGATGCATCCCGCAGGCCAGTCGAGCAAAAACACGTGCGGGAGGATGCATCCCGCAGGCCAGTCGAGCAAAAACACGTGCGAGACTATGCATCCCGCAGGCCAGTCGAGCAAAAACTCGTGCGAGAGGATGCATCCCGCAGGCTATTCGAGCAAAAACACGTGCGAGAGGATGCATCCCGCAGGCCAGTCGAGCAAAAACACGTGCGAGAGTATGCATCCCGCAGGCTAGTCGAGCAAAAACACGTGCGAGAGGATGCATCCCGCTGGCTAGTCGACTAAAACCACGTGCGAGAGGATGCATCCCGCAGGCTAGTCGAGTAAAAACACGTGCGAGAGGATGCATCCCGCAGGCCAGTCGAGCAAAAACACGTGCGAGAGGATGCATCCCGCAGGCCAGTCGAGCAAAAACACGTGCGAGAGGATGCATCCCGCAGGCCAGTCGAGCAAAAACATGTGCGAGAGGATGCATCCCGCAGGCTAGTCGAGCAAAAACACGTGCGAGAGGATGCATCCCGCAGGCTAGTCGAGTAAAAACACGTGCGAGATGATGCATCCCGCAGGCTAGTCGAGTAAAAACACGTGCGGGAGGATGCATCCCGCTGGCTAGTCGACTAAAACCACGTGCGAGAGGATGCATCCCGCAGGCTAGTCGAGCAAAAACACGTGCGAGAGGATGCATCCCGCAGGCCAGTCGAGCATAAACACGTGCGAGACTATGCATCCCGCAGGCCAGTCGAGCAAAAACACGTGCGAGACTATGCATCCCGCAGGCCAGTCGAGCAAAAACTCGTGCGAGAGGATGCATCCCGCAGGCTAGTCGAGCAAAAACACGTGCGAGAGGATGCATCCCGCAGGCTAGTCGAGCAAAAACACGTGCGAGAGGATGCATCCCGCAGGCTAGTCGAGTAAAAACACGTGCCAGAGGATGCATCCCGCAGGCTAGTCGAGTAAAAACACGTGCGAGAGGATGCATCCCGCAGGCTAGTCGAGTAAAAACACGTGCGAGAGGATGCATCCCGCAGGCTAGTCGAGTAAAAACACGTGCGGGAGGATGCATCCCGCAGGCTAGTCGAGTAAAAACACGTGCGGGAGGATGCATCCCGCAGGCTAGTCGAGTAAAAACACGTGCGAGAGGATCCTTCCCGCAGGCTAGTCGAGTAAAAACACGTGCGAGAGGATCCTTCACGCAGTCTAGTCGAGTAAAAACACGTGCGAGAGGATGCATCCCGCAGGCTAGTCGAGTAAAAACACGTGCGAGAGGATGCATCCCGCAGGCTAGTCGAGTAAAAACACGTGCGAGAGGATGCATCCCGCAGGCTAGTCGAGTAAAAACACGTGCGAGAGGATGCATCCCGCAGGCTAGTCGAGTAAAAACACGTGCGAGAGGATGCATCCCGCAGGCTAGTCGAGTAAAAACACGTGCGAGAGGATGCATCCCGCAGGCTAGTCGAGTAAAAACACGTGCGAGAGGATGCATCCCGCAGGCTAGTCGAGTAAAAACACGTGCGAGAGGATGCATCCCGCAGGCTAGTCGAGTAAAAACACGTGCGAGAGGATGCATCCCGCAGGCTAGTCGAGTAAAAACACGTGCGAGAGGATGCATCCCGCAGGCTAGTCGAGTAAAAACACGTGCGAGATGATGCATCCCGCAGGCTAGTCGAGTAAAAACACGTGCGAGATGATACATCCCGCAGGCTAGTCGAGTAAAAACACGTGCGGGAGGATGCATCCCGCTGGCTAGTCGACTAAAACCACGTGCGAGAGGATGCATCCCGCAGGCCAGTCGAGCAAAAACACGTGCGAGAGGATGCATCCCGCAGGCTAGTCGAGCAAAAACACGTGCGGGAGGTTGCATCCCGCAGTCCAGTCGAGCAAAAACACGTGCGAGAGGATGCATCCCGCAGGCTAATCGAGCAAAAACACGTGCGAGGGGATGCATCCCGCAGGCTAGTCGAGCAAAAACACGTGCGAGAGGATGCATCCCGCAGGCTAGTCGAGTAAAAACACGTGAGGGAGGATGCATCCCGCAGGCTAGTCGAGTAAAAACACGTGCGGGAGGATGCATCCCGCAGGTCAGTCGAGCAAAAACACGTGCGAGAGGATGCATCCCGCAGGCTAATCGAGCAAAAACACGTGCGAGAGGATGCATCCCGCAGGCTAGTCGAGTAAAAACACGTGCGGGAGGATGCATCCCTCAGGCTAGTCGAGTAAAAACACGTGCGGGAGGATGCATCCCGCAGGCTAGTCGAGTAAAAACACGTGCGAGAGGATGCATCCCGCATGCTAGTCGAGTAAAAACACGTGCGAGAGGATGCATCCCGCAGGCCAGTCGAGCAAAAACACGTGCGGGAGGATGCATCCCGCAGGTCAGTCGAGCAAAAACACGTGCGGGAGGATGCATCCCTCAGGCTAGTCGAGTAAAAACACGTGCGGGAGGATGCATCCCGCAGGCTAGTCGAGTAAAAACACGTGCGAGAGGATCCTTCCCGCAGGCTAGTCGAGTAAAAACACGTGCGAGAGGATCCTTCACGCAGTCTAGTCGAGTAAAAACACGTGCGAGAGGATGCATCCCGCAGGCTAGTCGAGTAAAAACACGTGCGAGAGGATGCATCCCGCAGGCTAGTCGAGTAAAGACACGTGCGAGAGGATGCATCCCGCAGGCTAGTCGAGCAAAAACACGTGCGAGAGGATGCATCCCGCAGGCTAGTCTAGCAAAAACACGTGCGAGAGGATGCATCCCGCAGGCTAGTCGAGTAAAAACACGTGCGAGAGGATGCATCCCGCAGGCTAGTCGAGTAAAAACACGTGCGAGAGGATGCATCCCGCAGGCTAGTCGAGTAAAAACACGTGCGAGAGGATGCATCCCGCAGGCTAGTCGAGTAAAAACACGTGCGAGAGGATGCATCCCGCAGGCCAGTCGAGCAAAAACACGTGCGGGAGGATGCATCCCGCAGGCCAGTCGAGCAAAAACACGTGCGAGACTATGCATCCCGCAGGCCAGTCGAGCAAAAACTCGTGCGAGAGGATGCATCCCGCAGGCTATTCGAGCAAAAACACGTGCGAGAGGATGCATCCCGCAGGCCAGTCGAGCAAAAACACGTGCGAGAGGATGCATCCCGCAGGCTAGTCGAGTAAAAACACGTGCGAGAGTATGCATCCCGCAGGCTAGTCGAGCAAAAACACGTGCGAGAGGATGCATCCCGCAGGCTAGTCGAGTAAAAACACGTGCGAGATGATGCATCCCGCAGGCTAGTCGAGTAAAAACACGTGCGGGAGGATGCATCCCGCTGGCTAGTCGACTAAAACCACGTGCGAGAGGATGCATCCCGCAGGCTAGTCGAGTAAAAACACGTGCGAGAGGATGCATCCCGCAGGCTAGTCGAGCAAAAACACGTGCGGGAGGATGCATCCCGCAGTCCAGTCGAGCAAAAACACGTGCGAGAGGATCCTTCCCGCAGGCTAGTCGAGTAAAAACACGTGCGAGAGGATCCTTCACGCAGTCTAGTCGAGTAAAAACACGTGCGAGAGGATGCATCCCGCAGGCTAGTCGAGTAAAAACACGTGCGAGAGGATGCATCCCGCAGGCTAGTCGAGTAAAGACACGTGCGAGAGGATGCATCCGGCAGGCTAGTCGTGCAAAAACACGTGCGAGAGGATGCATCCCGCAGGCTAGTCTAGCAAAAACACGTGCGAGAGGATGCATCCCGCAGGCTAGTCGAGCAAAAACACGTGCGAGAGGATGCATCCCGCAGGCTAGTCGACTAAAAACACGTGCGAGAGGATGCATCCCGCAGGCTAGTCGAGTAAAAACACGTGCGAGAGGATGCATCCCGCAGGCTAGTCGAGTAAAAACACGTTCGAGAGGATGCATCCCGCAGGCTAGTCGAGTAAAAACACGTGCGAGAGGATGCATCCCGCAGGCCAGTCGAGCAAAAACACGTGCGGGAGGATGCAACCCGCAGGCCAGTCGAGCAAAAACACGTGCGGGAGGATGCATCCCGCAGGCCAGTCGAGCAAAAACACGTGCGAGAGGATGCATCCCGCAGGCTAGTCGAGCAAAAACACGTGCGAGAGGATGCATCCCGCAGGCCAGTCGAGCAAAAACACGTGCGAGAGGATGCATCCCGCAGGCCAGTCGAGCAAAAACACGTGCAAGAGGATGCATCCCGCAGGCTACTCGAACAAAAACACGTGCGAGAGGATTCATCCCGCAGGCTAGTCGAGCAAAAACACGTGCGAGAGGATGCATCCCGCAGGCCAGTCGAGCAAAAACACGTGCGAGACTATGCATCCCGCAGGCCAGTCGAGCAAAAACTCGTGCGAGAGGATGCATCCCGCAGGCTAGTCGAGCAAAAACACGTGCGAGAGGATGCATCCCGCAGGCTAGTCGAGTAAAAACACGTGCGGGAGGATGCATCCCTCAGGCTAGTCGAGTAAAAACACGTGCGGGAGGATGCATCCCGCAGGCTAGTCGAGTAAAAACACGTGCGGGAGGATGCATCCCTCAGGCTAGTCGAGTAAAAACACGTGCGGGAGGATGCATCCCGCAGGCTAGTCGAGTAAAAACACGTGCGGGAGGATGCATCCCGCTGGCTAGTCGACTAAAACCACGTGCGAGAGGATGCATCCCGCAGGCCAGTCGAGCAAAAACACGTGCGAGAGGATGCATCCCGCAGGCTAGTCGAGCAAAAACACGTGCGGGAGGTTGCATCCCGCAGTCCAGTCGAGCAAAAACACGTGCGAGAGGATGCATCCCGCAGGCTAATCGAGCAAAAACACGTGCGAGGGGATGCATCCCGCAGGCTAATCGAGCAAAAACACGTGCGAGAGGATGCATCCCGCAGGCTAGTCGAGTAAAAACACGTGCGGGAGGATGCATCCCTCAGGCTAGTCGAGTAAAAACACGTGCGGGAGGATGCATCCCGCAGGCTAGTCGAGTAAAAACACGTGCGAGAGGATGCATCCCGCATGCTAGTCGAGTAAAAACACGTGCGAGAGGATGCATCCCGCAGGCCAGTCGAGCAAAAACACGTGCGGGAGGATGCATCCCGCAGGTCAGTCGAGCAAAAACACGTGCGGGAGGATGCATCCCTCAGGCTAGTCGAGTAAAAACACGTGCGGGAGGATGCATCCCGCAGGCTAGTCGAGTAAAAACACGTGCGAGAGGATCCTTCCCGCAGGCTAGTCGAGTAAAAACACGTGCGAGAGGATCCTTCACGCAGTCTAGTCGAGTAAAAACACGTGCGAGAGGATGCATCCCGCAGGCTAGTCGAGTAAAAACACGTGCGAGAGGATGCATCCCGCAGGCTAGTCGAGTAAAGACACGTGCGAGAGGATGCATCCCGCAGGCTAGTCGAGCAAAAACACGTGCGAGAGGATGCATCCCGCAGGCTAGTCTAGCAAAAACACGTGCGAGAGGATGCATCCCGCAGGCTAGTCGAGCAAAAACACGTGCGAGAGGATGCATCCCGCAGGCTAGTCTAGCAAAAACACGTGCGAGAGGATGCATCCCGCAGGCTAGTCGAGTAAAAACACGTGCGAGAGGATGCATCCCGCAGGCTAGTCGAGTAAAAACACGTGCGAGAGGATGCATCCCGCAGGCTAGTCGAGTAAAAACACGTGCGAGAGGATGCATCCCGCAGGCTAGTCGAGTAAAAACACGTGCGAGAGGATGCATCCCGCAGGCCAGTCGAGCAAAAACACGTGCGGGAGGATGCATCCCGCAGGCCAGTCGAGCAAAAACACGTGCGAGACTATGCATCCCGCAGGCCAGTCGAGCAAAAACTCGTGCGAGAGGATGCATCCCGCAGGCTATTCGAGCAAAAACACGTGCGAGAGGATGCATCCAGCAGGCCAGTCGAGCAAAAACACGTGCGAGAGGATGCATCCCGCAGGCTAGTCGAGTAAAAACACGTGCGAGAGTATGCATCCCGCAGGCTAGTCGAGCAAAAACACGTGCGAGAGGATGCATCCCGCAGGCTAGTCGAGTAAAAACACGTGCGAGATGATGCATCCCGCAGGCTAGTCGAGTAAAAACACGTGCGGGAGGATGCATCCCGCTGGCTAGTCGACTAAAACCACGTGCGAGAGGATGCATCCCGCAGGCCAGTCGAGCAAAAACACGTGCGAGAGGATGCATCCCGCAGGCTAGTCGAGCAAAAACACGTGCGGGAGGATGCATCCCGCAGTCCAGTCGAGCAAAAACACGTGCGAGAGGATCCTTCCCGCAGGCTAGTCGAGTAAAAACACGTGCGAGAGGATCCTTCACGCAGTCTAGTCGAGTAAAAACACGTGCGAGAGGATGCATCCCGCAGGCTAGTCGAGTAAAAACACGTGCGAGAGGATGCATCCCTCAGGCTAGTCGAGTAAAGACACGTGCGAGAGGATGCATCCGGCAGGCTAGTCGAGCAAAAACACGTGCGAGAGGATGCATCCCGCAGGCTAGTCTAGCAAAAACACGTGCGAGAGGATGCATCCCGCAGGCTAGTCGAGCAAAAACACGTGCGAGAGCATGCATCCCGCAGGCTAGTCGAGTAAAAACACGTGCGAGAGGATGCATCCCGCAGGCTAGTCTAGCAAAAACACGTGCGAGAGGATGCATCCCGCAGGCCAGTCGAGCAAAAACTCGTGCGAGAGGATGCATCCCGCAGGCTAATCGAGCAAAAACACGTGCGAGAGGATGCATCCCGCAGGCTAGTCGAGTAAAAACACGTGCGGGAGGATGCATCCCTCAGGCTAGTCGAGTAAAAACACGTGCGGGAGGATGCAACCCGCAGGCTAGTCGAGTAAAAACACGTGCGAGAGGATGCATCCCGCATGCTAGTCGAGTAAAAACACGTGCGAGAGGATGCATCCCGCAGGCCAGTCGAGCAAAAACACGTGCGGGAGGATGCATCCCGCAGGTCAGTCGAGCAAAAACACGTGCGGGAGGATGCATCCCTCAGGCTAGTCGAGTAAAAACACGTGCGGGAGGATGCATCCCGCAGGCTAGTCGAGTAAAAACACGTGCGAGAGGATCCTTCCCGCAGGCTAGTCGAGTAAAAACACGTGCGAGAGGATCCTTCACGCAGTCTAGTCGAGTAAAAACACGTGCGAGAGGATGCATCCCGCAGGCTAGTCGAGTAAAAACACGTGCGAGAGGATGCATCCCGCAGGCTAGTCGAGTAAAAACACGTGCGAGAGGATGCATCCCGCAGGCTAGTCGAGTAAAAACACGTGCGAGAGGATGCATCCCGCAGGCTAGTCGAGTAAAAACACGTGCGAGAGGATGCATCCCGCAGGCTAGTCGAGTAAAAACACGTGCGAGAGGATGCATCCCGCAGGCCAGTCGAGCAAAAACACGTGCGGGAGGATGCAACCCGCAGGCCAGTCGAGCAAAAACACGTGCGGGAGGATGCATCCCGCAGGCCAGTCGAGCAAAAACACGTGCGAGAGGATGCATCCCGCAGGCTAGTCGAGCAAAAACACGTGCGAGAGGATGCATCCCGCAGGCCAGTCGAGCAAAAACACGTGCGAGAGGATGCATCCCGCAGGCCAGTCGAGCAAAAACACGTGCAAGAGGATGCATCCCGCAGGCTACTCGAACAAAAACACGTGCGAGAGGATTCATCCCGCAGGCTAGTCGAGCAAAAACACGTGCGAGAGGATGCATCCCGCAGGCCAGTCGAGCAAAAACACGTGCGAGACTATGCATCCCGCAGGCCAGTCGAGCAAAAACTCGTGCGAGAGGATGCATCCCGCAGGCTAGTCGAGCAAAAACACGTGCGAGAGGATGCATCCCGCAGGCTAGTCGAGTAAAAACACGTGCGGGAGGATGCATCCCTCAGGCTAGTCGAGTAAAAACACGTGCGGGAGGATGCATCCCGCAGGCTAGTCGAGTAAAAACACGTGCGGGAGGATGCATCCCTCAGGCTAGTCGAGTAAAAACACGTGCGGGAGGATGCATCCCGCAGGCTAGTCGAGTAAAAACACGTGCGAGAGGATCCTTCCCGCAGGCTAGTCGAGTAAAAACACGTGCGAGAGGATCCTTCACGCAGTCTAGTCGAGTAAAAACACGTGCGAGAGGATGCATCCCGCAGGCTAGTCGAGTAAAAACACGTGCGAGAGGATGCATCCCGCAGGCCAGTCGAGCAAAAACACGTGCGGGAGGATGCAACCCGCAGGCCAGTCGAGCAAAAACACGTGCGGGAGGATGCATCCCGCAGGCCAGTCGAGCAAAAACACGTGCGAGAGGATGCATCCCGCAGGCTAGTCGAGCAAAAACACGTGCGAGAGGATGCATCCCGCAGGCCAGTCGAGCAAAAACACGTGCGAGAGGATGCATCCCGCAGGCCAGTCGAGCAAAAACACGTGCAAGAGGATGCATCCCGCAGGCTACTCGAACAAAAACACGTGCGAGAGGATTCATCCCGCAGGCTAGTCGAGCAAAAACACGTGCGAGAGGATGCATCCCGCAGGCCAGTCGAGCAAAAACACGTGCGAGACTATGCATCCCGCAGGCCAGTCGAGCAAAAACTCGTGCGAGAGGATGCATCCCGCAGGCTAGTCGAGCAAAAACACGTGCGAGAGGATGCATCCCGCAGGCTAGTCGAGTAAAAACACGTGCGGGAGGATGCATCCCTCAGGCTAGTCGAGTAAAAACACGTGCGGGAGGATGCATCCCGCAGGCTAGTCGAGTAAAAACACGTGCGGGAGGATGCATCCCTCAGGCTAGTCGAGTAAAAACACGTGCGGGAGGATGCATCCCGCAGGCTAGTCGAGTAAAAACACGTGCGAGAGGATCCTTCCCGCAGGCTAGTCGAGTAAAAACACGTGCGAGAGGATCCTTCACGCAGTCTAGTCGAGTAAAAACACGTGCGAGAGGATGCATCCCGCAGGCTAGTCGAGTAAAAACACGTGCGAGAGGATGCATCCCGCAGGCTAGTCGAGTAAAGACACGTGCGAGAGGATGCATCCCGCAGGCTAGTCGAGCAAAAACACGTGCGAGAGGATGCATCCCGCAGGCTAGTCTAGCAAAAACACGTGCGAGAGGATGCATCCCGCAGGCTAGTCGAGTAAAAACACGTGCGAGAGGATGCATCCCGCAGGCTAGTCGAGTAAAAACACGTGCGAGAGGATGCATCCCGCAGGCTAGTCGAGTAAAAACACGTGCGAGAGGATGCATCCCGCAGGCTAGTCGAGTAAAAACACGTGCGAGAGGATGCATCCCGCAGGCTAGTCGAGTAAAAACACGTGCGAGAGGATGCATCCCGCAGGCCAGTCGAGCAAAAACACGTGCGGGAGGATGCAACCCGCAGGCCAGTCGAGCAAAAACACGTGCGGGAGGATGCATCCCGCAGGCCAGTCGAGCAAAAACACGTGCGAGAGGATGCATCCCGCAGGCTAGTCGAGCAAAAACACGTGCGAGAGGATGCATCCCGCAGGCCAGTCGAGCAAAAACACGTGCGAGAGGATGCATCCCGCAGGCCAGTCGAGCAAAAACACGTGCAAGAGGATGCATCCCGCAGGCTACTCGAACAAAAATACGTGCGAGAGGATTCATCCCGCAGGCTAGTCGAGCAAAAACACGTGCGAGAGGATGCATCCCGCAGGCCAGTCGAGCAAAAACACGTGCGAGACTATGCATCCCGCAGGCCAGTCGAGCAAAAACTCGTGCGAGAGGATGCATCCCGCAGGCTAGTCGAGCAAAAACACGTGCGAGAGGATGCATCCCGCAGGCTAGTCGAGTAAAAACACGTGCGGGAGGATGCATCCCTCAGGCTAGTCGAGTAAAAACACGTGCGGGAGGATGCATCCCGCAGGCTAGTCGAGTAAAAACACGTGCGGGAGGATGCATCCCTCAGGCTAGTCGAGTAAAAACACGTGCGGGAGGATGCATCCCGCAGGCTAGTCGAGTAAAAACACGTGCGAGAGGATCCTTCCCGCAGGCTAGTCGAGTAAAAACACGTGCGAGAGGATCCTTCACGCAGTCTAGTCGAGTAAAAACACGTGCGAGAGGATGCATCCCGCAGGCTAGTCGAGTAAAAACACGTGCGAGAGGATGCATCCCGCAGGCTAGTCGAGTAAAGACACGTGCGAGAGGATGCATCCCGCAGGCTAGTCGAGCAAAAACACGTGCGAGAGGATGCATCCCGCAGGCTAGTCTAGCAAAAACACGTGCGAGAGGATGCATCCCGCAGGCTAGTCGAGTAAAAACACGTGCGAGAGGATGCATCCCGCAGGCTAGTCGAGTAAAAACACGTGCGAGAGGATGCATCCCGCAGGCTAGTCGAGTAAAAACACGTGCGAGAGGATGCATCCCGCAGGCTAGTCGAGTAAAAACACGTGCGAGAGGATGCATCCCGCAGGCCAGTCGAGCAAAAACACGTGCGGGAGGATGCATCCCGCAGGCCAGTCGAGCAAAAACACGTGCGAGACTATGCATCCCGCAGGCCAGTCGAGCAAAAACTCGTGCGAGAGGATGCATCCCGCAGGCTATTCGAGCAAAAACACGTGCGAGAGGATGCATCCAGCAGGCCAGTCGAGCAGAAACACGTGCGAGAGGATGCATCCCGCAGGCTAGTCGAGTAAAAACACGTGCGAGAGTATGCATCCCGCAGGCTAGTCGAGCAAAAACACGTGCGAGAGGATGCATCCCGCAGGCTAGTCGAGTAAAAACACGTGCGAGATGATGCATCCCGCAGGCTAGTCGAGTAAAAACACGTGCGGGAGGATGCATCCCGCTGGCTAGTCGACTAAAACCACGTGCGAGAGGATGCATCCCGCAGGCCAGTCGAGCAAAAACACGTGCGAGAGGATGCATCCCGCAGGCTAGTCGAGCAAAAACACGTGCGGGAGGATGCATCCCGCAGTCCAGTCGAGCAAAAACACGTGCGAGAGGATCCTTCCCGCAGGCTAGTCGAGTAAAAACACGTGCGAGAGGATCCTTCACGCAGTCTAGTCGAGTAAAAACACGTGCGAGAGGATGCATCCCGCAGGCTAGTCGAGTAAAAACACGTGCGAGAGGATGCATCCCGCAGGCTAGTCGAGTAAAGACACGTGCGAGAGGATGCATCCGGCAGGCTAGTCGAGCAAAAACACGTGCGAGAGGATGCATCCCGCAGGCTAGTCTAGCAAAAACACGTGCGAGAGGATGCATCCCGCAGGCTAGTCGAGCAAAAACACGTGCGAGAGCATGCATCCCGCAGGCTAGTCGAGTAAAAACACGTGCGAGAGGATGCATCCCGCAGGCTAGTCGAGTAAAAACACGTGCGAGAGGATGCATCCCGCAGGCTAGTCGAGTAAAAACACGTGCGAGAGGATGCATCCCGCAGGCTAGTCGAGTAAAAACACGTGCGAGAGGATGCATCCCGCAGGCCAGTCGAGCAAAAACACGTGCGGGAGGATGCAACCCGCAGGCCAGTCGAGCAAAAACACGTGCGGGAGGATGCATCCCGCAGGCCAGTCGAGCAAAAACACGTGCGAGAGGATGCATCCCGCAGGCTAGTCGAGCAAAAACACGTGCGAGAGGATGCATCCCGCAGGCCAGTCGAGCAAAAACACGTGCGAGAGGATGCATCCCGCAGGCCAGTCGAGCAAAAACACGTGCAAGAGGATGCATCCCGCAGGCTACTCGAACAAAAACACGTGCGAGAGGATTCATCCCGCAGGCTAGTCGAGCAAAAACACGTGCGAGAGGATGCATCCCGCAGGCCAGTCGAGCAAAAACACGTGCGATACTATGCATCCCGCAGGCCAGTCGAGCAAAAACTCGTGCGAGAGGATGCATCCCGCAGGCTAGTCGAGCAAAAACACGTGCGAGAGGATGCATCCCGCAGGCTAGTCGAGCAAAAACACGTGCGAGAGGATGCATCCCGCAGTCTAGTCGAGCAAAAACACGTGCGAGAGGATGCATCCCGCAGGCTAGTCGAGCAAAAACACGTGCGAGAGGATGCATCCCGCAGGCTAGTCGAGTAAAAACACGTGCGAGAGGATGCATCCCGCAGGCTAGTCGAGTAAAAACACGTGCGAGAGGATACATCCCGCAGGCTAGTCCAGTAAAAACACGTGCGAGAGGATGCATCCCGCAGGCTAGTCGAGTAAAAACACGTGCGAGAGGCTGCATCCCGCAGGCTAGTCGAGTAAAAACACGTGCGAGAGGATGCATCCCGCAGGCCAGTCGAGCAAAAACACGTGCAAGAGGATGCATCCCGCAGGCCAGTCGAGCAAAAACACGTGCGAGACTATGCATCCCGCAGGCCAGTCGAGCAAAAACTCGTGCGAGAGGATGCATCCCGCAGGCTAGTCGAGCAAAAACACGTGCGAGAGGATGCATCCCGCAGGCTAGTCGAGTAAAAACACGTGCGGGAGGATGCATCCCGCAGGCTAGTCGAGTAAAAACACGTGCGGGAGGATGCATCCCGCAGGCTAGTCGAGTAAAAACACGTGCGGGAGGATGCATCCCTCAGGCTAGTCGAGTAAAAACACGTGCGGGAGGATGCATCCCGCAGGCTAGTCGAGTAAAAACACGTGCGAGAGGATCCTTCCCGCAGGCTAGTCGAGTAAAAACACGTGCGAGAGGATCCTTCACGCAGTCTAGTCGAGTAAAAACACGTGCGAGAGGATGCATCCCGCAGGCTAGTCGAGTAAAAACACGTGCGAGAGGATGCATCCCGCAGGCTAGTCGAGTAAAGACACGTGCGAGAGGATGCATCCCGCAGGCTAGTCGAGCAAAAACACGTGCGAGAGGATGCATCCCGCAGGCTAGTCTAGCAAAAACACGTGCGAGAGGATGCATCCCGCAGGCTAGTCGAGTAAAAACACGTGCGAGAGGATGCATCCCGCAGGCTAGTCGAGTAAAAACACGTGCGAGAGGATGCATCCCGCAGGCTAGTCGAGTAAAAACACGTGCGAGAGGATGCATCCCGCAGGCTAGTCGAGTAAAAACACGTGCGAGAGGATGCATCCCGCAGGCCAGTCGAGCAAAAACACGTGCGGGAGGATGCATCCCGCAGGCCAGTCGAGCAAAAACACGTGCGAGACTATGCATCCCGCAGGCCAGTCGAGCAAAAACTCGTGCGAGAGGATGCATCCCGCAGGCTATTCGAGCAAAAACACGTGCGAGAGGATGCATCCAGCAGGCCAGTCGAGCAGAAACACGTGCGAGAGGATGCATCCCGCAGGCTAGTCGAGTAAAAACACGTGCGAGAGTATGCATCCCGCAGGCTAGTCGAGCAAAAACACGTGCGAGAGGATGCATCCCGCAGGCTAGTCGAGTAAAAACACGTGCGAGATGATGCATCCCGCAGGCTAGTCGAGTAAAAACACGTGCGGGAGGATGCATCCCGCTGGCTAGTCGACTAAAACCACGTGCGAGAGGATGCATCCCGCAGGCCAGTCGAGCAAAAACACGTGCGAGAGGATGCATCCCGCAGGCTAGTCGAGCAAAAACACGTGCGGGAGGATGCATCCCGCAGTCCAGTCGAGCAAAAACACGTGCGAGAGGATCCTTCCCGCAGGCTAGTCGAGTAAAAACACGTGCGAGAGGATCCTTCACGCAGTCTAGTCGAGTAAAAACACGTGCGAGAGGATGCATCCCGCAGGCTAGTCGAGTAAAAACACGTGCGAGAGGATGCATCCCGCAGGCTAGTCGAGTAAAGACACGTGCGAGAGGATGCATCCGGCAGGCTAGTCGAGCAAAAACACGTGCGAGAGGATGCATCCCGCAGGCTAGTCTAGCAAAAACACGTGCGAGAGGATGCATCCCGCAGGCTAGTCGAGCAAAAACACGTGCGAGAGCATGCATCCCGCAGGCTAGTCGAGTAAAAACACGTGCGAGAGGATGCATCCCGCAGGCTAGTCGAGTAAAAACACGTGCGAGAGGATGCATCCCGCAGGCTAGTCGAGTAAAAACACGTGCGAGAGGATGCATCCCGCAGGCTAGTCGAGTAAAAACACGTGCGAGAGGATGCATCCCGCAGGCCAGTCGAGCAAAAACACGTGCGGGAGGATGCAACCCGCAGGCCAGTCGAGCAAAAACACGTGCGGGAGGATGCATCCCGCAGGCCAGTCGAGCAAAAACACGTGCGAGAGGATGCATCCCGCAGGCTAGTCGAGCAAAAACACGTGCGAGAGGATGCATCCCGCAGGCCAGTCGAGCAAAAACACGTGCGAGAGGATGCATCCCGCAGGCCAGTCGAGCAAAAACACGTGCAAGAGGATGCATCCCGCAGGCTACTCGAACAAAAACACGTGCGAGAGGATTCATCCCGCAGGCTAGTCGAGCAAAAACACGTGCGAGAGGATGCATCCCGCAGGCCAGTCGAGCAAAAACACGTGCGATACTATGCATCCCGCAGGCCAGTCGAGCAAAAACTCGTGCGAGAGGATGCATCCCGCAGGCTAGTCGAGCAAAAACACGTGCGAGAGGATGCATCCCGCAGGCTAGTCGATCAAAAACACGTGCGAGAGGATGCATCCCGCAGTCTAGTCGAGCAAAAACACGTGCGAGAGGATGCATCCCGCAGGCTAGTCGAGTAAAAACACGTGCGAGAGGATGCATCCCGCAGGCTAGTCGAGTAAAAACACGTGCGAGAGGATACATCCCGCAGGCTAGTCCAGTAAAAACACGTGCGAGAGGATGCATCCCGCAGGCTAGTCGAGTAAAAACACGTGCGAGAGGCTGCATCCCGCAGGCTAGTCGAGTAAAAACACGTGCGAGAGGATGCATCCCGCAGGTTAGTCGAGTAAAAACACGTGCGAGATGATGCATCCCGCAGGCTAGTCGAGTAAAAACACGTGCGAGATGATGCATCCCGCAGGCTAGTCGAGTATAAACACGTGCGAGAGGATGCATCCCGCAGGCTAGTCGAGCATAAACACGTGCGAGAGGATGCATCCCGCAGGCTAGTCGAGCAAAAACACGTGCGAGAGGATGCATCCCGCAGGCCAGTCGAGCAAAAACACGTGCGAGACGATGCATCCCGCAGGCCAGTCGAGCAAAAACACGTACGGGAGGATGCATCCCGCAGGCCAGTCGAGCAAAAACACGTGCGAGAGGATGCATCCCGCAGGCCAGTCGAGCAAAAACACGTGCGAGAGGATGCATCCCGCAGGCCAGTCGAGCAAAAACACGTGCGAGAGGATGCATCCCGCAGGCTAGTCGAGTAAAAACACGTGCGGGAGGATGCATCCCGCTGGCTAGTCGACTAAAACCACGTGCGAGAGGATGCATCCCGCAGGCTAGTCGAGTAAAAACACGTGCGAGAGGATGCATCCCGCAGGCTAGTCGAGTAAAAACACGTGCGAGAGGATGCATCCCGCAGGCTAGTCGAGTAAAAACACGTGCGAGAGGATGCATCCCGCAGCCTAGTCGAACAAAAACACGTGCGAGAGGATGCATCCCGCAGGCCAGTCGAGCAAAAACACGTGCGAGAGGATGCATCCCGCAGGCCAGTCGAGCAAAAACACGTGCGAGAGGATGCATCCCGCAGGCTGGTCGAGCAAAAACACGTGCGGGAGGATGCATCCCGCAGGCCAGTCGAGCAAAAACACGTGCGAGAGGATGCATCCCGCAGGCTAATCGAGCAAAAACACGTGCGAGAGGATGCATCCCGCAGGCTAGTCGAGCAAAAACACGTGCGAGAGGATGCATCCCGCAGGCTAGTCGAGTACAAACACGTGCGAGAGGATGCATCCCGCAGCCTAGTCGAACAAAAACACGTGCGAGAGGATGCATCCCGCAGGCCAGTCGAGCAAAAACACGTGCGAGAGGATGCATCCCGCAGGCCAGTCGAGCAAAAACACGTGCGAGAGGATGCATCCCGCAGGCTAGTCGAGCAAAAACACGTGCGAGAGCATGCATCCCGCAGGCTAGTCGAGTAAAAACACGTGCGAGAGGATGCATCCCGCAGGCTAGTCTAGCAAAAACACGTGCGAGAGGATGCATCCCGCAGGCCAGTCGAGCAAAAACTCGTGCGAGAGGATGCATCCCGCAGGCTAATCGAGCAAAAACACGTGCGAGAGGATGCATCCCGCAGGCTAGTCGAGTAAAAACACGTGCGGGAGGATGCATCCCTCAGGCTAGTCGAGTAAAAACACGTGCGGGAGGATGCATCCCGCAGGCTAGTCGAGTAAAAACACGTGCGAGAGGATGCATCCCGCATGCTAGTCGAGTAAAAACACGTGCGAGAGGATGCATCCCGCAGGCCAGTCGAGCAAAAACACGTGCGGGAGGATGCATCCCGCAGGTCAGTCGAGCAAAAACACGTGCGGGAGGATGCATCCCTCAGGCTAGTCGAGTAAAAACACGTGCGGGAGGATGCATCCCGCAGGCTAGTCGAGTAAAAACACGTGCGAGAGGATCCTTCCCGCAGGCTAGTCGAGTAAAAACACGTGCGAGAGGATCCTTCACGCAGTCTAGTCGAGTAAAAACACGTGCGAGAGGATGCATCCCGCAGGCTAGTCGAGTAAAAACACGTGCGAGAGGATGCATCCCGCAGGCTAGTCGAGTAAAAACACGTGCGAGAGGATGCATCCCGCAGGCTAGTCGAGTAAAAACACGTGCGAGAGGATGCATCCCGCAGGCTAGTCGAGTAAAAACACGTGCGAGAGGATGCATAACGCAGGCTAGTCGAGTAAAAACACGTGCGAGAGGATGCATCCCGCAGGCCAGTCGAGCAAAAACACGTGCGGGAGGATGCAACCCGCAGGCCAGTCGAGCAAAAACACGTGCGGGAGGATGCATCCCGCAGGCCAGTCGAGCAAAAACACGTGCGAGAGGATGCATCCCGCAGGCTAGTCGAGCAAAAACACGTGCGAGAGGATGCATCCCGCAGGCCAGTCGAGCAAAAACACGTGCGAGAGGATGCATCCCGCAGGCCAGTCGAGCAAAAACACGTGCAAGAGGATGCATCCCGCAGGCTACTCGAACAAAAACACGTGCGAGAGGATTCATCCCGCAGGCTAGTCGAGCAAAAACACGTGCGAGAGGATGCATCCCGCAGGCCAGTCGAGCAAAAACACGTGCGAGACTATGCATCCCGCAGGCCAGTCGAGCAAAAACTCGTGCGAGAGGATGCATCCCGCAGGCTAGTCGAGCAAAAACACGTGCGAGAGGATGCATCCCGCAGGCTAGTCGAGTAAAAACACGTGCGGGAGGATGCATCCCTCAGGCTAGTCGAGTAAAAACACGTGCGGGAGGATGCATCCCGCAGGCTAGTCGAGTAAAAACACGTGCGGGAGGATGCATCCCTCAGGCTAGTCGAGTAAAAACACGTGCGGGAGGATGCATCCCGCAGGCTAGTCGAGTAAAAACACGTGCGAGAGGATCCTTCCCGCAGGCTAGTCGAGTAAAAACACGTGCGAGAGGATCCTTCACGCAGTCTAGTCGAGTAAAAACACGTGCGAGAGGATGCATCCCGCAGGCTAGTCGAGTAAAAACACGTGCGAGAGGATGCATCCCGCAGGCTAGTCGAGTAAAGACACGTGCGAGAGGATGCATCCCGCAGGCTAGTCGAGCAAAAACACGTGCGAGAGGATGCATCCCGCAGGCTAGTCTAGCAAAAACACGTGCGAGAGGATGCATCCCGCAGGCTAGTCGAGTAAAAACACGTGCGAGAGGATGCATCCCGCAGGCTAGTCGAGTAAAAACACGTGCGAGAGGATGCATCCCGCAGGCTAGTCGAGTAAAAACACGTGCGAGAGGATGCATCCCGCAGGCTAGTCGAGTAAAAACACGTGCGAGAGGATGCATCCCGCAGGCTAGTCGAGTAAAAACACGTGCGAGAGGATGCATCCCGCAGGCCAGTCGAGCAAAAACACGTGCGGGAGGATGCAACCCGCAGGCCAGTCGAGCAAAAACACGTGCGGGAGGATGCATCCCGCAGGCCAGTCGAGCAAAAACACGTGCGAGAGGATGCATCCCGCAGGCTAGTCGAGCAAAAACACGTGCGAGAGGATGCATCCCGCAGGCCAGTCGAGCAAAAACACGTGCGAGAGGATGCATCCCGCAGGCCAGTCGAGCAAAAACACGTGCAAGAGGATGCATCCCGCAGGCTACTCGAACAAAAACACGTGCGAGAGGATTCATCCCGCAGGCTAGTCGAGCAAAAACACGTGCGAGAGGATGCATCCCGCAGGCCAGTCGAGCAAAAACACGTGCGAGACTATGCATCCCGCAGGCCAGTCGAGCAAAAACTCGTGCGAGAGGATGCATCCCGCAGGCTAGTCGAGCAAAAACACGTGCGAGAGGATGCATCCCGCAGGCTAGTCGAGTAAAAACACGTGCGGGAGGATGCATCCCTCAGGCTAGTCGAGTAAAAACACGTGCGGGAGGATGCATCCCGCAGGCTAGTCGAGTAAAAACACGTGCGGGAGGATGCATCCCTCAGGCTAGTCGAGTAAAAACACGTGCGGGAGGATGCATCCCGCAGGCTAGTCGAGTAAAAACACGTGCGAGAGGATCCTTCCCGCAGGCTAGTCGAGTAAAAACACGTGCGAGAGGATCCTTCACGCAGTCTAGTCGAGTAAAAACACGTGCGAGAGGATGCATCCCGCAGGCTAGTCGAGTAAAAACACGTGCGAGAGGATGCATCCCGCAGGCTAGTCGAGTAAAGACACGTGCGAGAGGATGCATCCCGCAGGCTAGTCGAGCAAAAACACGTGCGAGAGGATGCATCCCGCAGGCTAGTCTAGCAAAAACACGTGCGAGAGGATGCATCCCGCAGGCTAGTCGAGTAAAAACACGTGCGAGAGGATGCATCCCGCAGGCTAGTCGAGTAAAAACACGTGCGAGAGGATGCATCCCGCAGGCTAGTCGAGTAAAAACACGTGCGAGAGGATGCATCCCGCAGGCTAGTCGAGTAAAAACACGTGCGAGAGGATGCATCCCGCAGGCCAGTCGAGCAAAAACACGTGCGGGAGGATGCATCCCGCAGGCCAGTCGAGCAAAAACACGTGCGAGACTATGCATCCCGCAGGCCAGTCGAGCAAAAACTCGTGCGAGAGGATGCATCCCGCAGGCTATTCGAGCAAAAACACGTGCGAGAGGATGCATCCAGCAGGCCAGTCGAGCAAAAACACGTGCGAGAGGATGCATCCCGCAGGCTAGTCGAGTAAAAACACGTGCGAGAGTATGCATCCCGCAGGCTAGTCGAGCAAAAACACGTGCGAGAGGATGCATCCCGCAGGCTAGTCGAGTAAAAACACGTGCGAGATGATGCATCCCGCAGGCTAGTCGAGTAAAAACACGTGCGGGAGGATGCATCCCGCTGGCTAGTCGACTAAAACCACGTGCGAGAGGATGCATCCCGCAGGCCAGTCGAGCAAAAACACGTGCGAGAGGATGCATCCCGCAGGCTAGTCGAGCAAAAACACGTGCGGGAGGATGCATCCCGCAGTCCAGTCGAGCAAAAACACGTGCGAGAGGATCCTTCCCGCAGGCTAGTCGAGTAAAAACACGTGCGAGAGGATCCTTCACGCAGTCTAGTCGAGTAAAAACACGTGCGAGAGGATGCATCCCGCAGGCTAGTCGAGTAAAAACACGTGCGAGAGGATGCATCCCGCAGGCTAGTCGAGTAAAGACACGTGCGAGAGGATGCATCCGGCAGGCTAGTCGAGCAAAAACACGTGCGAGAGGATGCATCCCGCAGGCTAGTCTAGCAAAAACACGTGCGAGAGGATGCATCCCGCAGGCTAGTCGAGCAAAAACACGTGCGAGAGCATGCATCCCGCAGGCTAGTCGAGTAAAAACACGTGCGAGAGGATGCATCCCGCAGGCTAGTCGAGTAAAAACACGTGCGAGAGGATGCATCCCGCAGGCTAGTCGAGTAAAAACACGTGCGAGAGGATGCATCCCGCAGGCTAGTCGAGTAAAAACACGTGCGAGAGGATGCATCCCGCAGGCCAGTCGAGCAAAAACACGTGCGGGAGGATGCAACCCGCAGGCCAGTCGAGCAAAAACACGTGCGGGAGGATGCATCCCGCAGGCCAGTCGAGCAAAAACACGTGCGAGAGGATGCATCCCGCAGGCTAGTCGAGCAAAAACACGTGCGAGAGGATGCATCCCGCAGGCCAGTCGAGCAAAAACACGTGCGAGAGGATGCATCCCGCAGGCCAGTCGAGCAAAAACACGTGCAAGAGGATGCATCCCGCAGGCTACTCGAACAAAAACACGTGCGAGAGGATTCATCCCGCAGGCTAGTCGAGCAAAAACACGTGCGAGAGGATGCATCCCGCAGGCCAGTCGAGCAAAAACACGTGCGATACTATGCATCCCGCAGGCCAGTCGAGCAAAAACTCGTGCGAGAGGATGCATCCCGCAGGCTAGTCGAGCAAAAACACGTGCGAGAGGATGCATCCCGCAGGCTAGTCGAGCAAAAACACGTGCGAGAGGATGCATCCCGCAGTCTAGTCGAGCAAAAACACGTGCGAGAGGATGCATCCCGCAGGCTAGTCGAGTAAAAACACGTGCGAGAGGATGCATCCCGCAGGCTAGTCGAGTAAAAACACGTGCGAGAGGATACATCCCGCAGGCTAGTCCAGTAAAAACACGTGCGAGAGGATGCATCCCGCAGGCTAGTCGAGTAAAAACACGTGCAAGAGGATGCATCCCGCAGGCTAGTCGAACAAAAACACGTGCGAGAGGATGCATCCCGCAGGCTAGTCGAGCAAAAACACGTGCGAGAGGATGCATCCCGCAGGCCAGTCGAGCAAAAACACGTGCGAGACTATGCATCCCGCAGGCCAGTCGAGCAAAAACTCGTGCGAGAGGATGCATCCCGTAGGCTAGTCGAGTAAAAACACGTGCGAGAGGATGCATCCCGCAGTCTAGTTGAGTAAAAACACGTGCGAGAGGCTGCATCCCGCAGGCCAGTCGAGCAAAAACACGTGCAAGAGGATGCATCCCGCAGGCTACTCGAACAAAAACACGTGCGAGAGGATTCATCCCGCAGGCTAGTCGAGCAAAAACACGTGCGAGAGGATGCATCCCGCAGGCCAGTCGAGCAAAAACACGTGCGAGACTATGCATCCCGCAGGCCAGTCGAGCAAAAACTCGTGCGAGAGGATGCATCCCGCAGGCTAGTCGAGCAAAAACACGTGCGAGAGGATGCATCCCGCAGGCTAGTCGAGCAAAAACACGTGCGAGAGGATGCATCCCGCAGTCTAGTCGAGCAAAAACACGTGCGAGAGGATGCATCCCGCAGGCTAGTCGAGTAAAAACACGTGCGAGAGGATGCATCCCGCAGGCTAGTCGAGTAAAAACACGTGCGAGAGGATACATCCCGCAGGCTAGTCCAGTAAAAACACGTGCGAGAGGATGCATCCCGCAGGCTAGTCGAGTAAAAACACGTGCGAGAGGCTGCATCCCGCAGGCTAGTCGAGTAAAAACACGTGCGAGAGGATGCATCCCGCAGGCTAGTCGAGTAAAAACACGTGCGAGGTGATGCATCCCGCAGGCTAGTCGAGTAAAAACACGTGCGAGAGGATGCATCCCGCAGGCTAGTCGAGCATAAACACGTGCGAGAGGATGCATCCCGCAGGCTAGTCGAGCAAAAACACGTGCGAGAGGATGCATCCCGCAGGCCAGTCGAGCAAAAACACGTGCGAGACGATGCATCCCGCAGGCCAGTCGAGCAAAAACACGTACGGGAGGATGCATCCCGCAGGCCAGTCGAGCAAAAACACGTGCGAGAGGATGCATCCCGCAGGCCAGTCGAGCAAAAACACGTGCGAGAGGATGCATCCCGCAGGCCAGTCGAGCAAAAACACGTGCGAGAGGATGCATCCCGCAGGCTAGTCGAGTAAAAACACGTGCGGGAGGATGCATCCCGCTGGCTAGTCGACTAAAACCACGTGCGAGAGGATGCATCCCGCAGGCTAGTCGAGTAAAAACACGTGCGAGAGGATGCATCCCGCAGGCTAGTCGAGTAAAAACACGTGCGAGAGGATGCATCCCGCAGGCTAGTCGAGTAAAAACACGTGCGAGAGGATGCATCCCGCAGGCCAGTCGAGCAAAAACACGTGCGAGAGGATGCATCCCGCAGGCTAGTCGAGCAAAAACACGTGCGAGAGGATGCATCCCGCAGGCTAGTCAAGTAAAAACACGTGCGAGATGATGCATCCCGCAGGCTAGTCGAGTAAAAACACGTGCGGGAGGATGCATCCCGCTGGCTAGTCGACTAAAACCACGTGCGAGAGGATGCATCCCGCAGGCTAGTCGAGCAAAAACACGTGCGAGAGGATGCATCCCGCAGGCCAGTCGAGCAAAAACACGTGCGAGAGGATGCATCCCGCAGGCCAGTCGAGCAAAAACACGTGCAAGAGGATGCATCCCGCAGGCTAGTCGAACAAAAACACGTGCGAGAGGATGCATCCCGCAGGCTAGTCGAGCAAAAACACGTGCGAGAGGATGCATCCCGCAGGCCAGTCGAGCAAAAACACGTGCGAGACTATGCATCCCGCAGGCCAGTCGAGCAAAAACTCGTGCGAGAGGATGCATCCCGTAGGCTAGTCGAGTAAAAACACGTGCGAGAGGATGCATCCCGCAGTCTAGTTGAGTAAAAACACGTGCGAGAGGCTGCATCCCGCAGGCCAGTCGAGCAAAAACACGTGCAAGAGGATGCATCCCGCAGGCTACTCGAACAAAAACACGTGCGAGAGGATTCATCCCGCAGGCTAGTCGAGCAAAAACACGTGCGAGAGGATGCATCCCGCAGGCCAGTCGAGCAAAAACACGTGCGAGACTATGCATCCCGCAGGCCAGTCGAGCAAAAACTCGTGCGAGAGGATGCATCCCGCAGGCTAGTCGAGCAAAAACACGTGCGAGAGGATGCATCCCGCAGGCTAGTCGAGCAAAAACACGTGCGAGAGGATGCATCCCGCAGTCTAGTCGAGCAAAAACACGTGCGAGAGGATGCATCCCGCAGGCTAGTCGAGTAAAAACACGTGCGAGAGGATGCATCCCGCAGGCTAGTCGAGTAAAAACACGTGCGAGAGGATACATCCCGCAGGCTAGTCCAGTAAAAACACGTGCGAGAGGATGCATCCCGCAGGCTAGTCGAGTAAAAACACGTGCGAGAGGCTGCATCCCGCAGGCTAGTCGAGTAAAAACACGTGCGAGAGGATGCATCCCGCAGGCTAGTCGAGTAAAAACACGTGCGAGATGATGCATCCCGCAGGCTAGTCGAGTAAAAACACGTGCGAGAGGATGCATCCCGCAGGCTAGTCGAGCATAAACACGTGCGAGAGGATGCATCCCGCAGGCTAGTCGAGCAAAAACACGTGCGAGAGGATGCATCCCGCAGGCCAGTCGAGCAAAAACACGTGCGAGACGATGCATCCCGCAGGCCAGTCGAGCAAAAACACGTACGGGAGGATGCATCCCGCAGGCCAGTCGAGCAAAAACACGTGCGAGAGGATGCATCCCGCAGGCCAGTCGAGCAAAAACACGTGCGAGAGGATGCATCCCGCAGGCCAGTCGAGCAAAAACACGTGCGAGAGGATGCATCCCGCAGGCTAGTCGAGTAAAAACACGTGCGGGAGGATGCATCCCGCTGGCTAGTCGACTAAAACCACGTGCGAGAGGATGCATCCCGCAGGCTAGTCGAGTAAAAACACGTGCGAGAGGATGCATCCCGCAGGCTAGTCGAGTAAAAACACGTGCGAGAGGATGCATCCCGCAGGCTAGTCGAGCAAAAACACGTGCGAGAGGATGCATCCCGCAGGCTAGTCGAGTAAAAACACGTGCGAGATGATGCATCCCGCAGGCTAGTCGAGTAAAAACACGTGCGGGAGGATGCATCCGGCTGGCTAGTCGACTAAAACCACGTGCGAGAGGATGCATCCCGCAGGCTAGTCGAGTAAAAACACGTGCGAGAGGATGCATCCCGCAGGCCAGTCGAGCAAAAACACGTGCGAGAGGATGCATCCCGCAGGCTAGTCGGGCACAAACACGTGCGAGAGGATGCATCCCGCAGGCTAGTCGAGCAAAAACACGTGCGAGAGGATGCATCCCGCAGGCTAGTCGAGTAAAAACACGTGCGAGATGATGCATCCCGCAGGCTAGTCGAGTAAAAACACGTGCGGGAGGATGCATCCCGCTGGCTAGTCGACTAAAACCACGTGCGAGAGGATGCATCCCGCAGGCTAGTCGAGCAAAAACACGTGCGAGAGGATGCATCCCGCAGGCCAGTCGAGCAAAAACACGTGCGAGAGGATGCATCCCGCAGGCCAGTCGAGCAAAAACACGTGCAAGAGGATGCATCCCGCAGGCTAGTCGAACAAAAACACGTGCGAGAGGATGCATCCCGCAGGCTAGTCGAGCAAAAACACGTGCGAGAGGATGCATCCCGCAGGCCAGTCGAGCAAAAACACGTGCGAGACTATGCATCCCGCAGGCCAGTCGAGCAAAAACTCGTGCGAGAGGATGCATCCCGTATTCTAGTCGAGTAAAAACACGTGCGAGAGGATGCATCCCGCAGTCTAGTTGAGTAAAAACACGTGCGAGAGGCTGCATCCCGCAGGCTAGTCGAGTAAAAACACGTGCAAGAGGATGCATCCCGCAGGCCAGTCGAGCAAAAACACGTGCGAGAGGATGCATCCCGCAGGCTAGTCGAGCAAAAACACGTGCGAGAGGATGCATCCCGCAGGCCAGTCGAGCAAAAACACGTGCGAGAGGATGCATCCCGCAGGCCAGTCGAGCAAAAACACGTGCGAGAGGATGCATCCCGCAGGCCAGTCGAGCAAAAACACGTGCGAGAGGATGCATCCCGCAGGCTAGTCGAGCAAAAACACGTGCGAGAGGATGCATCCCGCGGGCCAGTCGAGCAAAAACACGTGCGAGACTATGCATCCCGCAGGCCAGTCGAGCAAAAACACGTGCGAGACTATGCATCCCGCAGGCCAGTCGAGCAAAAACTCGTGCGGGAGGATGCATCCCGCAGGCTAGTCGAGCAAAAACACGTGCGAGAGGATGCATCCCGCAGGCTAGTCGAGCAAAAACACGTGCGAGAGGATGCATCCCGCAGGCTAGTCGAGTAAAAACACGTGCCAGAGGATGCATCCCGCAGGCTAGTCGAGTAAAAACACGTGCGAGAGGATGCATCCCGCAGGCTAGTCGAGTAAAAACACGTGCGAGAGGATGCATCCCGCAGGCTAGTCGAGTAAAAACACGTGCGAGAGGCTGCATCCCGCAGGCTAGTCGAGTAAAAACACGTGCGAGTGGATGCATCCCGCAGGCTAGTCGAGTAAAAACACGTGCGAGATGATGCATCCCGCAGGCTAGTCGAGTAAAAACACGTGCGAGATGATGCATCCCGCAGGCTAGTCGAGTATAAACACGTGCGAGAGGATGCATCCCGCAGGCTAGTCGAGCATAAACACGTGCGAGAGGATGCATCCCGCAGGCTAGTCGAGCAAAAACACGTGCGAGAGGATGCATCCCGCAGGCTAGTCGAGTACAAACACGTGCGAGAGGATGCATCCCGCAGCCTAGTCGAACAAAAACACGTGCGAGAGGATGCATCCCGCAGGCCAGTCGAGCAAAAACACGTGCGAGAGGATGCATCCCGCAGGCCAGTCGAGGAAAAACACGTGCGAGAGGATGCATCCCGCAGGCCAGTCGAGCAAAAACACGTGCGAGAGGATGCATCCCGCAGGCTAGTCGAGTAAAAACACGTGCGGGAGGATGCATCCCGTTGGCTAGTCGACTAAAACCACGTGCGAGAGGATGCATCCCGCAGGCTAGTCGAGCAAAAACACGTGCGAGAGGATGCATCCCGCAGGCCAGTCGAGCAAAAACACGTGCGAGAGGATGCATCCCGCAGGCCAGTCGAGCAAAAACACGTGCAAGAGGATGCATCCCGCAGGCTAGTCGAACAAAAACACGTGCGAGAGGATGCATCCCGCAGGCTAGTCGAGCAAAAACACGTGCGAGAGGATGCATCCCGCAGGCTAGTCGAGTAAAAACACGTGCCAGAGGATGCATCCCGCAGGCTAGTCGAGTAAAAACACGTGCGAGAGGATGCATCCCGCAGGCTAGTCGAGTAAAAACACGTGCGAGAGGATGCATCCCGCAGGCTAGTCGAGTAAAAACACGTGCGAGAGGCTGCATCCCGCAGGCTAGTCGAGTAAAAACACGTGCGAGTGGATGCATCCCGCAGGCTAGTCGAGTAAAAACACGTGCGAGATGATGCATCCCGCAGGCTAGTCGAGTAAAAACACGTGCGAGATGATGCATCCCGCAGGCTAGTCGAGTATAAACACGTGCGAGAGGATGCATCCCGCAGGCTAGTCGAGCATAAACACGTGCGAGAGGATGCATCCCGCAGGCTAGTCGAGCAAAAACACGTGCGAGAGGATGCATCCCGCAGGCTAGTCGAGTACAAACACGAGCGAGAGGATGCATCCCGCAGCCTAGTCGAACAAAAACACGTGCGAGAGGATGCATCCCGCAGGCCAGTCGAGCAAAAACACGTGCGAGAGGATGCATCCCGCAGGCCAGTCGAGGAAAAACACATGCGAGAGGATGCATCCCGCAGGCCAGTCGAGCAAAAACACGTGCGAGAGGATGCATCCCGCAGGCTAGTCGAGTAAAAACACGTGCGGGAGGATGCATCCCGTTGGCTAGTCGACTAAAACCACGTGCGAGAGGATGCATCCCGCAGGCTAGTCGAGCAAAAACACGTGCGAGAGGATGCATCCCGCAGGCCAGTCGAGCAAAAACACGTGCGAGAGGATGCATCCCGCAGGCCAGTCGAGCAAAAACACGTGCGAGAGGATGCATCCCGCAGGCTAGTCGACCAAAAACACGTGCGAGAGGATGCATCCCGCAGGCTAGTCGAGCAAAAACACGTGCGAGAGGATGCATCCCGCAGGCCAGTCGAGCAAAAACGCGTGCGAGACTATGCATCCCGCAGGCCAGTCGAGCAAAAACTCGTGCGAGAGGATGCATCCCGTAGGCTAGTCGAGTAAAAACACGTGCGAGAGGATGCATCCCGCAGTCTAGTTGAGTAAAAACACGTGCGAGAGGCTGCATCCCGCAGGCTAGTCGAGTACAAACACGTGCAAGAGGATGCATCCCGCAGGCCAGTCGAGCAAAAACACGTGCGAGAGGATGCATCCCGCGGGCTAGTCGAGCAAAAACACGTGCGAGAGGATGCATCCCGCAGGCTAGTCGAGTAACAACACGTGCGAGATGATGCATCCCGCAGGCTAGTCGAGTAAAAACACGTGCGGGAGGATGCATCCCGCTGGCTAGTCGACTAAAACCACGTGCGAGAGGATGCATCCCGCAGGCTAGTCGAGTAAAAACACGTGCGAGAGGATGCATCCCGCAGGCCAGTCGAGCAAAAACACGTGCGAGAGGATGCATCCCGCAGGCCAGTCGAGCAAAAACACGTGCGAGAGGATGCATCCCGCAGGCCAGTCGAGCAAAAACACGTGCGAGAGGATGCATCCCGCAGGCTAGTCGAGCAAAAACACGTGCGAGAGGATGCATCCCGCAGGCTAGTCGAGTAAAAACACGTGCGAGATGATGCATCCCGCAGGCTAGTCGAGTAAAAACACGTGCGGGAGGATGCATCCCGCTGGCTAGTCGACTAAAACCACGTGCGAGAGGATGCATCCCGCAGGCTAGTCGAGCAAAAACACGTGCGAGAGGATGCATCCCGCAGGCTAGTCGAGTAAAAACACGTGCGAGAGGATGCATCCCGCAGGCTAGTCGAGTAAAAACACGTGCGAGAGGATGCATCCCGCAGGCCAGTCGAGCAAAAACACGTGCGAGAGGATGCATCCCGCAGGCTAGTCGAGCAAAAACACGTGCGAGAGGATGCATCCCGCAGGCTAGTCGAGTAAAAACACGTGCGAGATGATGCATCCCGCAGGCTAGTCGAGTAAAAACACGTGCGGGAGGATGCATCCGGCTGGCTAGTCGACTAAAACCACGTGCGAGAGGATGCATCCCGCAGGCTAGTCGAGTAAAAACACGTGCGAGAGGATGCATCCCGCAGGCCAGTCGAGCAAAAACACGTGCGAGAGGATGCATCCCGCAGGCTAGTCGAGCAAAAACACGTGCGGGAGGATGCATCCCGCAGGCCAGTCGAGCAAAAACACGTGCGAGAGGATGCATCCCGCAGGCTAATCGAGCAAAAACACGTGCGAGAGGATGCATCCCGCAGGCTAGTCGAGCAAAAACACGTGCGAGAGGATGCATCCCGCAGGCTAGTCGAGTACAAACACGTGCGAGAGGATGCATCCCGCAGCCTAGTCGAGCAAAAACACGTGCGAGACGATGCATCCCGCAGGCCAGTCGAGCAAAAACACGTACGGGAGGATGCATCCCGCAGGCCAGTCGAGCAAAAACACGTGCGAGAGGATGCATCCCGCAGGCCAGTCGAGCAAAAACACGTGCGAGAGGATGCATCCCGCAGGCCAGTCGAGCAAAAACACGTGCGAGAGGATGCATCCCGCAGGCTAGTCGAGTAAAAACACGTGCGGGAGGATGCATCCCGCTGGCTAGTCGACTAAAACCACGTGCGAGAGGATGCATCCCGCAGGCTAGTCGAGTAAAAACACGTGCGAGAGGATGCATCCCGCAGGCTAGTCGAGTAAAAACACGTGCGAGAGGATGCATCCCGCAGGCTAGTCGAGTAAAAACACGTGCGAGAGGATGCATCCCGCAGGCTAGTCGAGTAAAAACACGTGCGAGAGGCTGCATCCCGCAGGCTAGTCGAGTAAAAACACGTGCGAGAGGATGCATCCCGCAGGCTAGTCGAGTAAAAACACGTGCGAGATGATGCATCCCGCAGGCTAGTCGAGTAAAAACACGTGCGAGAGGATGCATCCCGCAGGCTAGTCGAGCATAAACACGTGCGAGAGGATGCATCCCGCAGGCTAGTCGAGCAAAAACACGTGCGAGAGGATGCATCCCGCAGGCCAGTCGAGCAAAAACACGTGCGAGACGATGCATCCCGCAGGCCAGTCGAGCAAAAACACGTACGGGAGGATGCATCCCGCAGGCCAGTCGAGCAAAAACACGTGCGAGAGGATGCATCCCGCAGGCCAGTCGAGCAAAAACACGTGCGAGAGGATGCATCCCGCAGGCCAGTCGAGCAAAAACACGTGCGAGAGGATGCATCCCGCAGGCTAGTCGAGTAAAAACACGTGCGGGAGGATGCATCCCGCTGGCTAGTCGACTAAAACCACGTGCGAGAGGATGCATCCCGCAGGCTAGTCGAGTAAAAACACGTGCGAGAGGATGCATCCCGCAGGCTAGTCGAGTAAAAACACGTGCGAGAGGATGCATCCCGCAGGCTAGTCGAGTAAAAACACGTGCGAGAGGATGCATCCCGCAGGCCAGTCGAGCAAAAACACGTGCGAGAGGATGCATCCCGCAGGCTAGTCGAGCAAAAACACGTGCGAGAGGATGCATCCCGCAGGCTAGTCGAGTAAAAACACGTGCGAGATGATGCATCCCGCAGGCTAGTCGAGTAAAAACACGTGCGGGAGGATGCATCCGGCTGGCTAGTCGACTTAAACCACGTGCGAGAGGATGCATCCCGCAGGCTAGTCGAGTAAAAACACGTGCGAGAGGATGCATCCCGCAGGCCAGTCGAGCAAAAACACGTGCGAGAGGATGCATCCCGCAGGCTAGTCGAGCAAAAACACGTGCGGGAGGATGCATCCCGCAGGCCAGTCGAGCAAAAACACGTGCGAGAGGATGCATCCCGCAGGCTAATCGAGCAAAAACACGTGCGAGAGGATGCATCCCGCAGGCTAGTCGAGCAAAAACACGTGCGAGAGGATGCATCCCGCAGGCTAGTCGAGTACAAACACGTGCGAGAGGATGCATCCCGCAGCCTAGTCGAACAAAAACACGTGCGAGAGGATGCATCCCGCAGGCCAGTCGAGCAAAAACACGTGCGAGAGGATGCATCCCGCAGGCCAGTCGAGCAAAAACACGTGCGAGAGGATGCATCCCGCAGGCCAGTCGAGCAAAAACACGTGCGAGAGGATGCATCCCGCAGGCTAGTCGAGTAAAAACACGTGCGAGAGGATGCATCCCGCAGGCTAGTCGAGCAAAAACACGTGCGAGAGGATGCATCCCGCAGGCTAGTCGGGCACAAACACGTGCGAGAGGATGCATCCCGCAGGCTAGTCGAGCAAAAACACGTGCGAGAGGATGCATCCCGCAGGCTAGTCGAGTAAAAACACGTGCGAGATGATGCATCCCGCAGGCTAGTCGAGTAAAAACACGTGCGGGAGGATGCATCCCGCTGGCTAGTCGACTAAAACCACGTGCGAGAGGATGCATCCCGCAGGCTAGTCGAGCAAAAACACGTGCGAGAGGATGCATCCCGCAGGCCAGTCGAGCAAAAACACGTGCGAGAGGATGCATCCCGCAGGCCAGTCGAGCAAAAACACGTGCAAGAGGATGCATCCCGCAGGCTAGTCGAACAAAAACACGTGCGAGAGGATGCATCCCGCAGGCTAGTCGAGCAAAAACACGTGCGAGAGGATGCATCCCGCAGGCCAGTCGAGCAAAAACACGTGCGAGACTATGCATCCCGCAGGCCAGTCGAGCAAAAACTCGTGCGAGAGGATGCATCCCGTAGGCTAGTCGAGTAAAAACACGTGCGAGAGGATGCATCCCGCAGTCTAGTTGAGTAAAAACACGTGCGAGAGGCTGCATCCCGCAGGCTAGTCGAGTAAAAACACGTGCAAGAGGATGCATCCCGCAGGCCAGTCGAGCAAAAACACGTGCGAGAGGATGCATCCCGCAGGCTAGTCGAGCAAAAACACGTGCGAGAGGATGCATCCCGCAGGCCAGTCGAGCAAAAACACGTGCGAGAGGATGCATCCCGCAGGCCAGTCGAGCAAAAACACGTGCGAGAGGATGCATCCCGCAGGCCAGTCGAGCAAAAACACGTGCGAGAGGATGCATCCCGCAGGCTAGTCGAGCAAAAACACGTGCGAGAGGATGCATCCCGCGGGCCAGTCGAGCAAAAACACGTGCGAGACTATGCATCCCGCAGGCCAGTCGAGCAAAAACACGTGCGAGACTATGCATCCCGCAGGCCAGTCGAGCAAAAACTCGTGCGGGAGGATGCATCCCGCAGGCTAGTCGAGCAAAAACACGTGCGAGAGGATGCATCCCGCAGGCTAGTCGAGCAAAAACACGTGCGAGAGGATGCATCCCGCAGGCTAGTCGAGTAAAAACACGTGCCAGAGGATGCATCCCGCAGGCTAGTCGAGTAAAAACACGTGCGAGAGGATGCATCCCGCAGGCTAGTCGAGTAAAAACACGTGCGAGAGGATGCATCCCGCAGGCTAGTCGAGTAAAAACACGTGCGAGAGGCTGCATCCCGCAGGCTAGTCGAGTAAAAACACGTGCGAGTGGATGCATCCCGCAGGCTAGTCGAGTAAAAACACGTGCGAGATGATGCATCCCGCAGGCTAGTCGAGTAAAAACACGTGCGAGATGATGCATCCCGCAGGCTAGTCGAGTATAAACACGTGCGAGAGGATGCATCCCGCAGGCTAGTCGAGCATAAACACGTGCGAGAGGATGCATCCCGCAGGCTAGTCGAGCAAAAACACGTGCGAGAGGATGCATCCCGCAGGCTAGTCGAGTACAAACACGTGCGAGAGGATGCATCCCGCAGCCTAGTCGAACAAAAACACGTGCGAGAGGATGCATCCCGCAGGCCAGTCGAGCAAAAACACGTGCGAGAGGATGCATCCCGCAGGCCAGTCGAGGAAAAACACGTGCGAGAGGATGCATCCCGCAGGCCAGTCGAGCAAAAACACGTGCGAGAGGATGCATCCCGCAGGCTAGTCGAGTAAAAACACGTGCGGGAGGATGCATCCCGTTGGCTAGTCGACTAAAACCACGTGCGAGAGGATGCATCCGGCTGGCTAGTCGACTAAAACCACGTGCGAGAGGATGCATCCCGCAGGCTAGTCGAGTAAAAACACGTGCGAGAGGATGCATCCCGCAGGCCAGTCGAGCAAAAACACGTGCGAGAGGATGCATCCCGCAGGCTAGTCGAGCAAAAACACGTGCGGGAGGATGCATCCCGCAGGCCAGTCGAGCAAAAACACGTGCGAGAGGATGCATCCCGCAGGCTAATCGAGCAAAAACACGTGCGAGAGGATGCATCCCGCAGGCTAGTCGAGCAAAAACACGTGCGAGAGGATGCATCCCGCAGGCTAGTCGAGTACAAACACGTGCGAGAGGATGCATCCCGCAGCCTAGTCGAACAAAAACACGTGCCAGAGGATGCATCCCGCAGGCCAGTCGAGCAAAAACACGTGCGAGAGGATGCATCCCGCAGGCCAGTCGAGCAAAAACACGTGCGAGAGGATGCATCCCGCAGGCCAGTCGAGCAAAAACACGTGCGAGAGGATGCATCCCGCAGGCTAGTCGAGTAAAAACACGTGCGAGAGGATGCATCCCGCAGGCTAGTCGAGTAAAAACACGTGCGAGAGGATGCATCCCGCAGGCTAGTCGAGTAAAAACACGTGCGAGAGGATGCATCCCGCAGGCTAGTCGAGCAAAAACACGTGCGAGAGGATGCATCCCGCAGGCTAGTCGAGCAAAAACACGTGCGAGAGGATGCATCCCGCAGGCTAGTCGGGCACAAACACGTGCGAGAGGATGCATCCCGCAGGCTAGTCGAGCAAAAACACGTGCGAGAGGATGCATCCCGCAGGCTAGTCGAGTAAAAACACGTGCGAGATGATGCATCCCGCAGGCTAGTCGAGTAGAAACACGTGCGGGAGGATGCATCCCGCTGGCTAGTCGACTAAAACCACGTGCGAGAGGATGCATCCCGCAGGCTAGTCGAGCAAAAACACGTGCGAGAGGATGCATCCCGCAGGCCAGTCGAGCAAAAACACGTGCGAGAGGATGCATCCCGCAGGCCAGTCGAGCAAAAACACGTGCAAGAGGATGCATCCCGCAGGCTAGTCGAACAAAAACACGTGCGAGAGGATGCATCCCGCAGGCTAGTCGAGCAAAAACACGTGCGAGAGGATGCATCCCGCAGGCCAGTCGAGCAAAAACACGTGCGAGACTATGCATCCCGCAGGCCAGTCGAGCAAAAACTCGTGCGAGAGGATGCATCCCGTAGGCTAGTCGAGTAAAAACACGTGCGAGAGGATGCATCCCGCAGTCTAGTTGAGTAAAAACACGTGCGAGAGGCTGCATCCCGCAGGCTAGTCGAGTAAAAACATGTGCAAGAGGATGCATCCCGCAGGCCAGTCGAGCAAAAACACGTGCGAGAGGATGCATCCCGCAGGCTAGTCGAGCAAAAACACGTGCGAGAGGATGCATCCCGCAGGCTAGTCGAGTAACAACACGTGCGAGATGATGCATCCCGCAGGCTAGTCGAGTAAAAACACGTGCGGGAGGATGCATCCCGCTGGCTAGTCGACTAAAACCACGTGCGAGAGGATGCATCCCGCAGGCTAGTCGAGTAAAAACACGTGCGAGAGGATGCATCCCGCAGGCCAGTCGAGCAAAAACACGTGCGAGAGGATGCATCCCGCAGGCCAGTCGAGCAAAAACACGTGCGAGAGGATGCATCCCGCAGGCCAGTCGAGCAAAAACACGTGCGAGAGGATGCATCCCGCAGGCTAGTCGAGCAAAAACACGTGCGAGAGGATGCATCCCGCAGGCTAGTCGAGTAAAAACACGTGCGAGATGATGCATCCCGCAGGCTAGTCGAGTAAAAACACGTGCGGGAGGATGCATCCCGCTGGCTAGTCGACTAAAACCACGTGCGAGAGGATGCATCCCGCAGGCTAGTCGAGCAAAAACACGTGCGAGAGGATGCATCCCGCAGGCCAGTCGAGCAAAAACACGTGCGAGACTATGCATCCCGCAGGCCAGTCGAGCAAAAACACGTGCGAGACTATGCATCCCGCAGGCCAGTCGAGCAAAAACTCGTGCGAGAGGATGCATCCCGCAGGCTAGTCGAGCAAAAACACGTGCGAGAGGATGCATCCCGCAGGCTAGTCGAGCAAAAACACGTGCGAGAGGATGCATCCCGCAGGCTAGTCGAGTAAAAACACGTGCCAGAGGATGCATCCCGCAGGCTAGTCGAGTAAAAACACGTGCGAGAGGATGCATCCCGCAGGCTAGTCGAGTAAAAACACGTGCGAGAGGATGCATCCCGCAGGCTAGTCGAGTAAAAACACGTGCGAGAGGCTGCATCCCGCAGGCTAGTCGAGTAAAAACACGTGCGAGAGGATGCATCCCGCAGGCTAGTCGAGTAAAAACACGTGCGAGATGATGCATCCCGCAGGCTAGTCGAGTAAAAACACGTGCGAGATGATGCATCCCGCAGGCTAGTCGAGTATAAACACGTGCGAGAGGATGCATCCCGCAGGCTAGTCGAGCATAAACACGTGCGAGAGGATGCATCCCGCAGGCTAGTCGAGCAAAAACACGTGCGAGAGGATGCATCCCGCAGGCCAGTCGAGCAAAAACACGTGCGAGACGATGCATCCCGCAGGCCAGTCGAGCAAAAACACGTACGGGAGGATGCATCCCGCAGGCCAGTCGAGCAAAAACACGTGCGAGAGGATGCATCCCGCAGGCCAGTCGAGCAAAAACACGTGCGAGAGGATGCATCCCGCAGGCCAGTCGAGCAAAAACACGTGCGAGATGATGCATCCCGCAGGCTAGTCGAGTCAAAACACGTGCGGGAGGATGCATCCCGCTGGCTGGTCGACTAAAACCACGTGCGAGAGGATGCATCCCGCAGGCTAGTCGAGTAAAAACACGTGCGAGAGGATGCATCCCGCAGGCTAGTCGAGCAAAAACACGTGCGAGAGGATGCATCCCGCAGGCTAGTCGACTAAAACCACGTGCGAGAGGATGCATCCCGCAGGCTAGTCGAGCAAAAACACGTGCGAGAGGATGCATCCCGCAGGCCAGTCGAGCAAAAACACGTGCGAGAGGATGCATCCCGCAGGCCAGTCGAGCAAAAACACGTGCAAGAGGATGCATCCCGCAGGCTAGTCGAACAAAAACACGTGCGAGAGGATGCATCCCGCAGGCTAGTCGAGCAAAAACACGTGCGAGAGGATGCATCCCGCAGGCTAGTCGAGTAAAAACACGTGCGAGAGGATGCATCCCGCAGGCTAGTCGAGTAAAAACACGTGCGAGAGGATGCATCCCGCAGGCTAGTCGAGTAAAAACACGTGCGAGAGGATGCATCCCGCAGGCTAGTCGAGTAAAAACACGTGCGAGAGGATGCATCCCGCAGGCTAGTCGAGTAAAAACACGTGCGAGATGATGCATCCCGCAGGCTAGTCGAGTAAAAACACGTGCGAGATGATACATCCCGCAGGCTAGTCGAGTAAAAACACGTGCGAGAGGATGCATCCCGCAGGCTAGTCGAGCATAAACACGTGCGAGAGGATGCATCCCGCAGGCTAGTCGAGCAAAAACACGTGCGAGAGGATGCATCCCGCAGGCTAGTCGAGTAAAAACACGTGCGAGATGATGCATCCCGCAGGCTAGTCGAGTAAAAACACGTGCGGGAGGATGCATCCCGCTGGCTAGTCGACTAAAACCACGTGCGAGAGGATGCATCCCGCAGGCCAGTCGAGCAAAAACACGTGCGAGAGGATGCATCCCGCAGGCTAGTCGAGCAAAAACACGTGCGGGAGGATGCATCCCGCAGTCCAGTCGAGCAAAAACACGTGCGAGAGGATGCATCCCGCAAGGCTAATCGAGCAAAAACACGTGCGAGGGGATGCATCCCGCAGGCTAGTCGAGCAAAAACACGTGCGAGAGGATGCATCCCGCAGGCTAGTCGAGTAAAAACACGTGAGGGAGGATGCATCCCGCAGGCTAGTCGAGTAACAACACGTGCGGGAGGATGCATCCCGCAGGTCAGTCGAGCAAAAACACGTGCGAGAGGATGCATCCCGCAGGCTAATCGAGCAAAAACACGTGCGAGAGGATGCATCCCGCAGGCTAGTCGAGTAAAAACACGTGCGGGAGGATGCATCCCGCAGGCTAGTCGAGTAAAAACACGTGCGGGAGGATGCATCCGGCAGGCTAGTCGAGTAAAAACACGTGCGAGAGGATCCTTCCCGCAGGCTAGTCGAGTAAAAACACGTGCGAGAGGATCCTTCACGCAGTCTAGTCGAGTAAAAACACGTGCGAGAGGATGCATCCCGCAGGCTAGTCGAGTAAAAACACGTGCGAGAGGATGCATCCCGCAGGCTAGTCGAGTAAAGACACGTGCGAGAGGATGCATCCCGCAGGCTAGTCGAGCAAAAACACGTGCGAGAGGATGCATCCCGCAGGCTAGTCTAGCAAAAACACGTGCGAGAGGATGCATCCCGCAGGCTAGTCGAGTAAAAACACGTGCGAGAGGATGCATCCCGCAGGCTAGTCGAGTAAAAACACGTGCGAGAGGATGCATCCCGCAGGCTAGTCGAGCAAAAACACGTGCGAGAGGATGCATCCCGCAGGCTAGTCGAGTAAAAACACGTGCGAGATGATGCATCCCGCAGGCTAGTCGAGTAAAAACACGTGCGGGAGGATGCATCCCGCTGGCTAGTCGACTAAAACCACGTGCGAGAGGATGCATCCCGCAGGCCAGTCGAGCAAAAACACGTGCGAGAGGATGCATCCCGCAGGCTAGTCGAGCAAAAACACGTGCGGGAGGATGCATCCCGCAGGCTAGTCGAGTATAAACACGTGCGAGAGGATGCATCCCGCAGGCTAGTCGAGCATAAACACGTGCGAGAGGATGCATCCCGCAGGCTAGTCGAGCAAAAACACGTGCGAGAGGATGCATCCCGCAGGCCAGTTGAGCAAAAACACGTGCGAGACGATGCATCCCGCAGGCTAGTCGAGCAAAAACACGTGCGGGAGGATGCATCCCGCAGTCCAGTCGAGCAAAAACACGTGCGAGAGGATGCATCCCGCAGGCTAATCGAGCAAAAACACGTGCGAGGGGATGCATCCCGCAGGCTAGTCGAGCAAAAACACGTGCGAGAGGATGCATCCCGCAGGCTAGTCGAGTAAAAACACGTGAGGGAGGATGCATCCCGCAGGCTAGTCGAGTAAAAACACGTGCGGGAGGATGCATCCCGCAGGTCAGTCGAGTAAAAACACGTGCGAGATGATGCATCCCGCAGGCTAGTCGAGTATAAACACGTGCGAGAGGATGCATCCCGCAGGCTAGTCGAGCATAAACACGTGCGAGAGGATGCATCCCGCAGGCTAGTCGAGCAAAAACACGTGCGAGAGGATGCATCCCGCAGGCCAGTCGAGCAAAAACACGTGCGAGACGATGCATCCCGCAGGCCAGTCGAGCAAAAACACGTACGGGAGGATGCATCCCGCAGGCCAGTCGAGCAAAAACACGTGCGAGAGGATGCATCCCGCAGGCCAGTCGAACAAAAACACGTGCGAGAGGATGCATCCCGCAGGCCAGTCGAGCAAAAACACGTGCGAGAGGATGCATCCCGCAGGCTAGTCGAGTAAAAACACGTGCGGGAGGATGCATCCCGCTGGCTAGTCGACTAAAACCACGTGCGAGAGGATGCATCCCGCAGGCTAGTCGAGTAAAAACACGTGCGAGAGGATGCATCCCGCAGGCTAGTCGAGTAAAAACACGTGCGAGAGGATGCATCCCGCAGGCTAGTCGAGTAAAAACACGTGCGAGAGGATGCATCCCGCAGGCCAGTCGAGCAAAAACACGTGCGAGAGGATGCATCCCGCAGGCTAGTCGAGCAAAAACACGTGCGAGAGGATGCATCCCGCAGGCTAGTCGAGTAAAAACACGTGCGAGATGATGCATCCCGCAGGCTAGTCGAGTAAAAACACGTGCGGGAGGATGCATCCGGCTGGCTAGTCGACTAAAACCACGTGCGAGAGGATGCATCCCGCAGGCTAGTCGAGTAAAAACACGTGCGAGAGGATGCATCCCGCAGGCCAGTCGAGCAAAAACACGTGCGAGAGGATGCATCCCGCAGGCTAGTCGAGCAAAAACACGTGCGGGAGGATGCATCCCGCAGGCCAGTCGAGCAAAAACACGTGCGAGAGGATGCATCCCGCAGGCTAATCGAGCAAAAACACGTGCGAGAGGATGCATCCCGCAGGCTAGTCGAGCAAAAACACGTGCGAGAGGATGCATCCCGCAGGCTAGTCGAGTACAAACACGTGCGAGAGGATGCATCCCGCAGCCTAGTCGAACAAAAACACGTGCGAGAGGATGCATCCCGCAGGCCAGTCGAGCAAAAACACGTGCGAGAGGATGCATCCCGCAGGCCAGTCGAGCAAAAACACGTGCGAGAGGATGCATCCCGCAGGCCAGTCGAGCAAAAACACGTGCGAGAGGATGCATCCCGCAGGCTAGTCGAGTAAAAACACGTGCGAGAGGATGCATCCCGCAGGCTAGTCGAGTAAAAACACGTGCGAGAGGATGCATCCCGCAGGCTAGTCGAGTAAAAACACGTGCGAGAGGATGCATCCCGCAGGCTAGTCGAGCAAAAACACGTGCGAGAGGATGCATCCCGCAGGCTAGTCGAGCAAAAACACGTGCGAGAGGATGCATCCCGCAGGCTAGTCGGGCACAAACACGTGCGAGAGGATGCATCCCGCAGGCTAGTCGAGCAAAAACACGTGCGAGAGGATGCATCCCGCAGGCTAGTCGAGTAAAAACACGTGCGAGATGATGCATCCCGCAGGCTAGTCGAGTAAAAACACGTGCGGGAGGATGCATCCCGCTGGCTAGTCGACTAAAACCACGTGCGAGAGGATGCATCCCGCAGGCTAGTCGAGCAAAAACACGTGCGAGAGGATGCATCCCGCAGGCCAGTCGAGCAAAAACACGTGCGAGACTATGCATCCCGCAGGCCAGTCGAGCAAAAACTCGTGCGAGAGGATGCATCCCGTAGGCTAGTCGAGTAAAAACACGTGCGAGAGGATGCATCCCGCAGTCTAGTTGAGTAAAAACACGTGCGAGAGGCTGCATCCCGCAGGCTAGTCGAGTAAAAACATGTGCAAGAGGATGCATCCCGCAGGCCAGTCGAGCAAAAACACGTGCGAGAGGATGCATCCCGCAGGCTAGTCGAGCAAAAACACGTGCGAGAGGATGCATCCCGCAGGCTAGTCGAGTAAAAACACGCGCGAGAGGATGCATCCCGCAGGCTAGTCGAGCATAAACACGTGCGAGAGGATGCATCCCGCAGGCTAGTCGAGCAAAAACACGTGCGAGAGGATGCATCCCGCAGGCTAGTCGAGTAAAAACACGTGCGAGATGATGCATCCCGCAGGCTAGTCGAGTAAAAACACGTGCGGGAGGATGCATCCCGCTGGCTAGTCGACTAAAACCACGTGCGAGAGGATGCATCCCGCAGGCCAGTCGAGCAAAAACACGTGCGAGAGGATGCATCCCGCAGGCTAGTCGAGCAAAAACACGTGCGGGAGGATGCATCCCGCAGTCCAGTCGAGCAAAAACACGTGCGAGAGGATGCATCCCGCAGGCTAATCGAGCAAAAACACGTGCGAGGGGATGCATCCCGCAGGCTAGTCGAGCAAAAACACGTGCGAGAGGATGCATCCCGCAGGCTAGTCGAGTAAAAACACGTGAGGGAGGATGCATCCCGCAGGCTAGTCGAGTAACAACACGTGCGGGAGGATGCATCCCGCAGGTCAGTCGAGCAAAAACACGTGCGAGAGGATGCATCCCGCAGGCTAATCGAGCAAAAACACGTGCGAGAGGATGCATCCCGCAGGCTAGTCGAGTAAAAACACGTGCGGGAGGATGCATCCCGCAGGCTAGTCGAGTAAAAACACGTGCGGGAGGATGCATCCCGCAGGCTAGTCGAGTAAAAACACGTGCGAGAGGATCCTTCCCGCAGGCTAGTCGAGTAAAAACACGTGCGAGAGGATCCTTCACGCAGTCTAGTCGAGTAAAAACACGTGCGAGAGGATGCATCCCGCAGGCTAGTCGAGTAAAAACACGTGCGAGAGGATGCATCCCGCAGGCTAGTCGAGTAAAGACACGTGCGAGAGGATGCATCCCGCAGGCTAGTCGAGCAAAAACACGTGCGAGAGGATGCATCCCGCAGGCTAGTCTAGCAAAAACACGTGCGAGAGGATGCATCCCGCAGGCTAGTCGAGTAAAAACACGTGCGAGAGGATGCATCCCGCAGGCTAGTCGAGTAAAAACACGTGCGAGAGGATGCATCCCGCAGGCTAGTCGAGCAAAAACACGTGCGAGAGGATGCATCCCGCAGGCTAGTCGAGTAAAAACACGTGCGAGATGATGCATCCCGCAGGCTAGTCGAGTAAAAACACGTGCGGGAGGATGCATCCCGCTGGCTAGTCGACTAAAACCACGTGCGAGAGGATGCATCCCGCAGGCCAGTCGAGCAAAAACACGTGCGAGAGGATGCATCCCGCAGGCTAGTCGAGCAAAAACACGTGCGGGAGGATGCATCCCGCAGGCTAGTCGAGTATAAACACGTGCGAGAGGATGCATCCCGCAGGCTAGTCGAGCATAAACACGTGCGAGAGGATGCATCCCGCAGGCTAGTCGAGCAAAAACACGTGCGAGAGGATGCATCCCGCAGGCCAGTTGAGCAAAAACACGTGCGAGACGATGCATCCCGCAGGCTAGTCGAGCAAAAACACGTGCGGGAGGATGCATCCCGCAGTCCAGTCGAGCAAAAACACGTGCGAGAGGATGCATCCCGCAGGCTAATCGAGCAAAAACACGTGCGAGGGGATGCATCCCGCAGGCTAGTCGAGCAAAAACACGTGCGAGAGGATGCATCCCGCAGGCTAGTCGAGTAAAAACACGTGAGGGAGGATGCATCCCGCAGGCTAGTCGAGTAAAAACACGTGCGGGAGGATGCATCCCGCAGGTCAGTCGAGTAAAAACACGTGCGAGATGATGCATCCCGCAGGCTAGTCGAGTATAAACACGTGCGAGAGGATGCATCCCGCAGGCTAGTCGAGCATAAACACGTGCGAGAGGATGCATCCCGCAGGCTAGTCGAGCAAAAACACGTGCGAGAGGATGCATCCCGCAGGCCAGTCGAGCAAAAACACGTGCGAGACGATGCATCCCGCAGGCCAGTCGAGCAAAAACACGTACGGGAGGATGCATCCCGCAGGCCAGTCGAGCAAAAACACGTGCGAGAGGATGCATCCCGCAGGCCAGTCGAACAAAAACACGTGCGAGAGGATGCATCCCGCAGGCCAGTCGAGCAAAAACACGTGCGAGAGGATGCATCCCGCAGGCTAGTCGAGTAAAAACACGTGCGGGAGGATGCATCCCGCTGGCTAGTCGACTAAAACCACGTGCGAGAGGATGCATCCCGCAGGCTAGTCGAGTAAAAACACGTGCGAGAGGATGCATCCCGCAGGCTAGTCGAGTAAAAACACGTGCGAGAGGATGCATCCCGCAGGCTAGTCGAGTAAAAACACGTGCGAGAGGATGCATCCCGCAGGCCAGTCGAGCAAAAACACGTGCGAGAGGATGCATCCCGCAGGCTAGTCGAGCAAAAACACGTGCGAGAGGATGCATCCCGCAGGCTAGTCGAGTAAAAACACGTGCGAGATGATGCATCCCGCAGGCTAGTCGAGTAAAAACACGTGCGGGAGGATGCATCCGGCTGGCTAGTCGACTAAAACCACGTGCGAGAGGATGCATCCCGCAGGCTAGTCGAGTAAAAACACGTGCGAGAGGATGCATCCCGCAGGCCAGTCGAGCAAAAACACGTGCGAGAGGATGCATCCCGCAGGCTAGTCGAGCAAAAACACGTGCGGGAGGATGCATCCCGCAGGCCAGTCGAGCAAAAACACGTGCGAGAGGATGCATCCCGCAGGCTAATCGAGCAAAAACACGTGCGAGAGGATGCATCCCGCAGGCTAGTCGAGCAAAAACACGTGCGAGAGGATGCATCCCGCAGGCTAGTCGAGTACAAACACGTGCGAGAGGATGCATCCCGCAGCCTAGTCGAACAAAAACACGTGCGAGAGGATGCATCCCGCAGGCCAGTCGAGCAAAAACACGTGCGAGAGGATGCATCCCGCAGGCCAGTCGAGCAAAAACACGTGCGAGAGGATGCATCCCGCAGGCCAGTCGAGCAAAAACACGTGCGAGAGGATGCATCCCGCAGGCTAGTCGAGTAAAAACACGTGCGAGAGGATGCATCCCGCAGGCTAGTCGAGTAAAAACACGTGCGAGAGGATGCATCCCGCAGGCTAGTCGAGTAAAAACACGTGCGAGAGGATGCATCCCGCAGGCTAGTCGAGCAAAAACACGTGCGAGAGGATGCATCCCGCAGGCTAGTCGAGCAAAAACACGTGCGAGAGGATGCATCCCGCAGGCTAGTCGGGCACAAACACGTGCGAGAGGATGCATCCCGCAGGCTAGTCGAGCAAAAACACGTGCGAGAGGATGCATCCCGCAGGCTAGTCGAGTAAAAACACGTGCGAGATGATGCATCCCGCAGGCTAGTCGAGTAAAAACACGTGCGGGAGGATGCATCCCGCTGGCTAGTCGACTAAAACCACGTGCGAGAGGATGCATCCCGCAGGCTAGTCGAGCAAAAACACGTGCGAGAGGATGCATCCCGCAGGCCAGTCGAGCAAAAACACGTGCGAGACTATGCATCCCGCAGGCCAGTCGAGCAAAAACTCGTGCGAGAGGATGCATCCCGTAGGCTAGTCGAGTAAAAACACGTGCGAGAGGATGCATCCCGCAGTCTAGTTGAGTAAAAACACGTGCGAGAGGCTGCATCCCGCAGGCTAGTCGAGTAAAAACATGTGCAAGAGGATGCATCCCGCAGGCCAGTCGAGCAAAAACACGTGCGAGAGGATGCATCCCGCAGGCTAGTCGAGCAAAAACACGTGCGAGAGGATGCATCCCGCAGGCTAGTCGAGTAACAACACGTGCGAGATGATGCATCCCGCAGGCTAGTCGAGTAAAAACACGTGCGGGAGGATGCATCCCGCTGGCTAGTCGACTAAAACCACGTGCGAGAGGATGCATCCCGCAGGCTAGTCGAGTAAAAACACGTGCGAGAGGATGCATCCCGCAGGCCAGTCGAGCAAAAACACGTGCGAGAGGATGCATCCCGCAGGCCAGTCGAGCAAAAACACGTGCGAGAGGATGCATCCCGCAGGCCAGTCGAGCAAAAACACGTGCGAGAGGATGCATCCCGCAGGCTAGTCGAGCAAAAACACGTGCGAGAGGATGCATCCCGCAGGCTAGTCGAGTAAAAACACGTGCGAGATGATGCATCCCGCAGGCTAGTCGAGTAAAAACACGTGCGGGAGGATGCATCCCGCTGGCTAGTCGACTAAAACCACGTGCGAGAGGATGCATCCCGCAGGCTAGTCGAGCAAAAACACGTGCGAGAGGATGCATCCCGCAGGCCAGTCGAGCAAAAACACGTGCGAGACTATGCATCCCGCAGGCCAGTCGAGCAAAAACACGTGCGAGACTATGCATCCCGCAGGCCAGTCGAGCAAAAACTCGTGCGAGAGGATGCATCCCGCAGGCTAGTCGAGCAAAAACACGTGCGAGAGGATGCATCCCGCAGGCTAGTCGAGCAAAAACACGTGCGAGAGGATGCATCCCGCAGGCTAGTCGAGTAAAAACACGTGCCAGAGGATGCATCCCGCAGGCTAGTCGAGTAAAAACACGTGCGAGAGGATGCATCCCGCAGGCTAGTCGAGTAAAAACACGTGCGAGAGGATGCATCCCGCAGGCTAGTCGAGTAAAAACACGTGCGAGAGGCTGCATCCCGCAGGCTAGTCGAGTAAAAACACGTGCGAGATGATGCATCCCGCAGGCTAGTCGAGTATAAACACGTGCGAGAGGATGCATCCCGCAGGCTAGTCGAGCATAAACACGTGCGAGAGGATGCATCCCGCAGGCTAGTCGAGCAAAAACACGTGCGAGAGGATGCATCCCGCAGGCCAGTCGAGCAAAAACACGTGCGAGACGATGCATCCCGCAGGCCAGTCGAGCAAAAACACGTACGGGAGGATGCATCCCGCAGGCCAGTCGAGCAAAAACAC